>NC_142880.1:64124015-64275530 GCF_051225735.1 Oryctolagus cuniculus | reverse complement strand
TGCTTCTGGATTTCCAGCCCATGCTGGATAGTCATTCCCCTTGGAATTCACACACCTACGTCTACTGGAGAGAGCAGTGGAACATACAAGTGGGCTGGCCCTCATCTCCAAAGTCCCTACACCAGAGATACCTGACCATGCTTGCCACCCTACAGGGAAGTGAGCTAAGCTGGTGGAGTGGACCAGATAAAGGCATCAAAGAATACTGAGGGCAGTGGTGATGGGAGAGGGTGCAAAGCGACTCTACTCCGCTTAGTGGATTTTTCCATGACGTACTATAGACCCAGGATTGCTAGGTCTTGAGGTAGTCTAATAAGCTTTACAGTTAGGTTTTTGTTTAAACGGGATGCTTCTCAGTCTTTTAGAATCATTCTGTGAGTCAAACAAACAAACAAACAAAACCATTTGTGGGTTCCTGGGTTGCTTCAAGTTTTTTTTTCCCTTCCAACCACTGTCCTAAGAGACTGTCTTAGTCCATTCTGGCTGCCATAACAAAGCACCACAGACGAGGTGGCTTGGAAGACGACAGAGGTTTCTTTCTCACAGTTCTGGGGCCTGGATGTCTGAGATGAGGGCGCCAGCGTGGTTGAGGGCCTTTTGCCAGGTTGTGGATGCCCAAGTTCTCCTGGAGTCCTCACAAGGTCCCTTCCAAGGACACTGCCCTTGCCCTGAGGGCTCCGCTCTCATGACCTCACCCAGTCCCAGTTATATCCCAAAGGACCCACTGCCTAACATCACAATTGGGAGTAGGGTTCCAGAGTGAGAATTTGGGGGACATAGAAGCATTAAGTCCATAATTGCTATTATTTCAAATTCAAGGTCAGCGAGGGATAGAGGGTGGGCTGACATATCCGTGTGTTACTTTCACCTCTTGGTTCAGGAAGGGCTGTGCTGATACTGGACAGGGAGCTTTGTGCATGAAGAATCTGAATTCCAGCCATGCTCCCTTTAGGGAATTCACTGTGAGCGACCTGCGTCTCCTTTGCTCCATTGGTGATAAGGGGTTCACTCCAAGACTTCACCTTGTTGAGCTACTCTGTTCACTCATTCACAAATTCAAGTATTTGATAAGAACCTACCATGCAGCAGACACTGTGCCAAGTGCTTGAGATCAGTCATGAGCAGAATAAACACAGACCTGCCTCCAGGAACCCGCGTAATGAGAGCTGTGATAGGCCAGTGTCCCGGAAGTCACCTGTGATCTGGCCCTGACTGGCCTCCTCCTCTTCCTCACCTCTTTCCTGGTATACCGTGTTCCTGCCACACTGGCCTCCAGGCTACTTCCTGAACTCACCTGCCTCTTTTTAAAAATACCTACATGAGAGGCAGGGAGACAAGAAAGACTGATACATACACGCACACACAGGTGAGCTGCCATGGCTGCTTCCCAAAGTCTGCATTAGCAGGAAGCTGGAGGAGGGAGATGGAGATGGGCACTTTGAAATGGGGTGCAGGCATCTTAAATCCTAAGCCAAATGTTTGTCCCTCACCCGTCTTTATGCTGATCTTTTGGGAGGCCTGCATGCCATCTTGGAATGCCTGGTTTAATTCCTGGCTACTTATCTCCCAGTCTGGCTTCCTGGTTATGCACATACTGAGAGGTAGCAATTGATGGCTCAGATACGTGGATCTGTGCCACCCATGTGGAGGATGCAAGTGGAGTTCTGAGCTCCTGGCTTCAGCCCAGCCCAGCCCTGACAGTTGTAAGCTTTTGGGGAGTGACCCAGCAAATAAGAGATCTCTGTATGTATGTCTCTCTTTACCTTTCCAATAAAATGAGAAAATAAATAATTTTTGAAAGCTAGGGAAACCACTGAGGGGTCCATAGCAATGGCCCAGGTGAGAGATGATTGGCAGCTTGTACAATGCTGGACAAAGTTGGTGTGGAAAAAAAAGGGTTTGAGAAGTAGTTTGGAAATAGAATCAGCAGGAGTTGATAATTAGGGAAAATGAGAAAGAAGGAGGAGTTAAGGATGATGCTGAAGGACTCATGTTGGGGCAGCTGGGTAGATGCAACTGCTTGCTCTACACACATAGGAGGTACAGGAGGAGGAACTGGTTTTGGGGAGCCTATGGTGTGACGATACGAGATCCACAATGGGTTGGGATGCATCAGGAGGGCATAGTTTTTTTTTTTTTTTCATCTGTCTGATTGGCCTGTTCTTTCATGTTTTAGGCAGGTAACACTTGAGTGCTTCTAGGGGCTTCCCTGCAGCCATGACCCCAAATTCACCTGTCTCATGACAGATGAGATGTCACGTCCACAGTCTCAGGAGGCTGGCTTCCTCCATGCGTGGTGCTGCTTATCTGGCTGGCTAAGTAATGGTGTCTACTCAACTTAATGTGGTAGGTACAGCCATAGCATCAAGATAGCTTTTAGGTCAAATGGCGGATCATTCCCCAGGCCTGCCACCTTTCTTAAGGAAAATAAAAGGTTAAAAAGAGGAGAAAAAAAGATTGAAAAGTCCGTACAAATGCCCTGGAAAATAGAGCTGTCTATTGTGTCAAAGCCTTTTGCACCTGCGCTGGGCTGTGGCTTAGATGATTTTTGTCTGTGCAGAGGAACCGTGGGCTTCCACAGGCCCCTCTGCTTTGTCAGCCGCTCTCATTCTCTGGCCTAGATGAAGCTCGGCTGCATTCCTGGCCAAACCACCTTCTCGTATTTTTGTGTGGCCCCAGTTCCTTGTGGTCTGTTCTGGCCAGGACGAACCTGGACTGAATGAGTGTGGTTCATGGCCTGGAGAGTGTTCCTCCAGAACATTTCACATTCCGACCAGTGTCATGTTATTGATCCCGGAAATACTCTTGCGAAGATAACTGGAAACTCTTGCCCATGTTTATGAACAGGGACTCTGAATCAAAGAGACAGCATGGATTCTAAATGAGGACAATAGCAGAGTATTGGTTTCTCACTCTTGCCGTAGGAGGCGTGTTGTAACTTACGGGCTTTCTAAGCATCATGTTTGATGAAATTGCTTTAGAATGGTCACCTCTTGGTGGGTGGGATTATGGGATGCTTTTGATATTCTTTATGGTTGTATTTTCTGTTTTCTCTATAACAAGCGTGCATCGCTTTGATAATCAGGAAGAAAATGCAAGAAACTTCATTAAAGAAAACACAGTATGCATTGTATGAAGCCATTTATTAAAAAATAAGTACGTAGGAGACTACATGTGACCAGCGGTCATCATACCTGTCTGGGAATATGTGTGATTTTCTTCCTTTCCTTCTGCTTTCTATGTTTGTCCAGTTTTCTTCTATAGTCAGAAAAAAAATAAACTATTCTTTAAAAAAAGGATACGCAGTGTTCTTCACTCAATTAAGTCAGCTGGAGTCTCTGAGGAACTTGGCTCTCGGTCCTAACACTGAAAGCAAGTGCCTATGCGACCCATGACAAATCCCATTGAGAACAAGCATCCATTTCCAAGGCACTAAGCAAGAGTAGTGATATTAGTGTGACGGTGTCAGCCCCAGGGAGCCGCGGGCTGGGGAAGCGTTTGGAAGGAAGACATGGAGCTGACGGGTCTCGGGTCTAGAACTGCTATTCCAGAAATGCCCCGTAAGATGTTATGAAAGGGACATGTGTGTAAGTTGAAGGCTCATTATTTTTGAGGAAAAAGACTAAATCACAGCTATTAAGCCCATCTCCTGTGCCGACTGATGTCATGTGAGCGCGCGAGGGGAAAAGGTTTCTCCTTAGCTGGGTGGGCATCCTGGCACCGTGCCAGCCCAGCAGGACGTGGCGCTGGGAGGCCGGGTGCCCTCTGGGGCGAGGCCAGCTCTGAGAGGAGGCTGCACCCCTCACCCAGACGGCAACGCAGCTGGAGCAGGGCTTCTGGGAAAGCTGCCGTCACCTGCGCCTCTCAGTCCGCGGGTCACTGTGCCCGAATCTTCCGCAAAGACAAACCCAGACCCTGGGGTTGCGCGTTGACAGAAAATCTATGGCTGAGTAAGACTGTTCCGTCGGGGAACTGAAGGCCTTGTTCTCTTCCGGTTAAGAGTCACGTAATTACCAGTGTGCAGTCTAGAGTGTTATGGCTCTGATGATTCACACAGATTCTCTGTAGGGAGGAAAGAACCGGAAAGAACTGCCGCCGGGGGATGGCGGTTAGCGCCCCCCTCCCTAGCCATATATCAGAGAGATTTGCGTGTCTTTGAAGTTCCATCAGGCATTGAAAAATAGATTCTTATGACTCTTCCCTTCCTCTCCCTCCCTAGGGTGGACATGGAAATCATTTATTGTGAAATTCAACTTAATTCTTTGAGTTTCTTGTGGCTAAGCACTAGTGCAAGGGGTAGGCTTCTTCCAAACACCTGTATCCCCACTGCTGTCTTGTGAAGATGTATTCTTGAATGACTCCTGTTGGTGGAAAGTCACTCTTCTGTATTTTACCTGCTCATTTTTCCCATAAGCCTAAAAGAAACAAAAGCATTTTTCTTACTTTTAAAGCAACTTAGCAATTGTCCTGTGGTTGGAAAAGACTAAAGGAGAAGACAAACAGCATGTTGGAGGAGACCTTGCGGTAGCTCGATGTGCCTGAGCAGGGCTGCACTTGAGCCAGCTTCCTTCCGGAAGAGGCTGTCCCTCGTACTTCTGTCACCCGAGGGTCCTGATCTCAGGCTCGTGGGTGTGAGACCATCAGCAGGACTCACTCACAGGTTCAACCCTTTTTCGTAACCCAGAGAGTCCTATCCACCTTCACCTACAAACAGAAGGGGCAGTAGCAACGCTGAGAGAATGTAATGGAGGAGGAAATTTCTCTGAACTCCCACTGATTTCTCTCTCTCCTGCTACTCAAATCTAGCGTGTGATAGGTGGGGAAGTTGGAGTGTGGGGTGTTGGCCTGCAAGGGAGAACCGACCTACATCTTGCCCAGCCACTGCAAAACTACTTGACCATGGAAGTGCAGAAACCCCAGGCTGCCAGGGGATCAGAGAGAATTCCTAGGAATGTTCAGCCAATGTTCTTCACCAGTGGGAGGGCCCAGCTCCTTGAACATTAAACAGCAAGGCAGCTGCTGGAGCTCCCTCCTGCGGGAAGATTGAGAGAGAAAGCTGAAGGGAAAGCAAGTAACTTTTCCAGCTGGAGTGGGCCAGCGAGGACCCCTCGAGAGAAAGGGAGGCTCTAGTTGCCTTGCCAGGCCCAGCCCTACCCAGTTCTATCTTCTGGCCAGCTCAGCAGAGAAGGATTGGTGGGCAGACTGCAGTGGCAGAGATGAGGGGGCCCTAGGGGCTAACCAAGAGACAAGTACTCTCTTCAGAGAGCTACTGCTACAAGGAGATCCCCAAGAACCAGCAAAAAGAGGGTGGATTTGCCATGTGGGTGGCACCAAGACCGTATTGCAGTTGTGTTCATCAAATAGGGCATTTCGCTTCTGTGCACTGTTGCCTCACCTTGCCTTGCTTCTGGGGCAGCTAGCACCAGAGCAAGTTGGGGAGAAGGCGGGACAGAGGGGTGAGCCAGTCAACACCCTCTCCCCTTCTCGGAGGCAAATATCTGAGCCCTGGCCAGGCATGAAATAGGGGAGCAGAGATTAAAGGTTAGCGTGAGATGAACTGTACTTTTTAGTCCCTGAAAATGAGACATCTGAGATACGTGATGGTGACTGGGAGGCTAAGGGGTCTGAGGTGTGGGGATATGAGATCCATTAAAAAGCCGGAAGTCAAAGGATGGGAGTCAGTTTCACGATCACTTCCGGCAGGGTCCAGCCCACTCAATATTCCGTTTACCCGAGCAAAGGTTGCAAGGAGAGGTCTTTTTAACTAGACTTTTCTGAAAACTTCTGCAGATGTTCAGCCTTCACTTTTGACACATAAAAATTCTCCTAGTGGGAGTTTTGGCCTAGCAGTTAAGATGTCGGTTACAACACCTGTGTCCCACATTGGAGTACCTGGGTTAAGTTCCCAGCTTGGCTCCTCCAGCTACCTGTTAATGCAGACCCGGAGACAAGCCATAATGACTGAAGCAGTTGGGTCTCTACAACCCACGAGGACCCAGATTGACTTAGATTTTGACTCAGCCCTGGCCATTGTGGGCATTTGAGAAGTAAACCAATGGATATGAGTGCTTGCTTTCGCTCTCTCTCTCTCTCTCTCTTCCCTCCCTCTCTCCCTCCTTTCCTCCCTCTCTCCCTCTCTCCACCTCTCTTTACTTCTCCCTCTCCCTCTCCTGTCTCTGTCTCTCTCTGCCTCTCAAATATATTTGAAAAAATTTTTAATTCTCATTTCATGTCTCTAATACTCACCATCTCTCTTTTTGGCAAGCCTCTATCTTTGGTAACCCTACCCTCTCTATTTCTAGATGTGCAAAGCTTTTCGTATCTACTCAGCCATAGAGAGTTTGATGTTAAGAATTTCACAGACAGCCCAGACTGTGAAACTATTGAAAGGTGAGGTTTCTATTCAAATACAAGATTTAGTGTTTGTTTAATACAGAGTATCTTCAAAAAGTTCAAGGAAAATGTGTATTATGAAGAAACTATGCATGGATTTCAAGAATTTTTGGCACCAAAATAACCATGTCTTTTGTTCCATTTTTCCTCAGACATTTTAAATTACCCTCATATGACTAAGAGCTCTTTCTCAGGAAGGTAGAATCAGGCTTTTAAACATTATTTATTTGAGAACGAGAGAGAATGGGTTAGTTCTCATTTACTGATTCACACCTCAAATCCCCACAGTGGTTGGAGGTCAAAGAGCCAAGAGCCAGGAACTCAGTCCAACCTCCCACATGGGTGGCAGAGACCCAACTGCTTGAGCCAGGAGGCTCATTAGCAAGAACCTGGAATGGGGAACCAGAGCCTAAAGTTGAACTCGGGTATTTGGATGTGGGATGCAGGCATCCTTACCAACATCTCAACTGCTAGGCCAAACATGCACTCTCAGATTCAGTTTTTAAACAGAATCCATACTAAGACACCAGACTCAGGCTGGCTCCCAATTGCTGGCCTCTAATTACACAACCTCTCCACACTTCAGCTTCTGCCTTTTTAGTACCTATCTTAGAGACTCAAGGATCAAATGACTAACTAGATCTATACAGAGCCCGGTACCATGGAAAGGACTTTGTGGATATTAAATACTGCAGAGCCCGCAGGAGCCCACGTCGTATTTTCTGCCTGTGATGACTCCCATGCACATCCATGGCTTCCTGTCTCTTCTTTTCCTTCCCGGGGGCATTTTCCAGTAGCAGCAGGAGTGAGCTTGGCCCAAGTGCAGAGCAGGCCAGGTGCCTGGGAGGGAACAGACCAGAAGAGAGCCTTAATAGTAAGAGATGGAACGTGGAGGAAAAGCACTCCAGCTCCCTCGCCTATTATTGAATCAGTTCTGAGGCATATTCCACGAGGTCCCTCAGGATCTCCAGTGGGATCAAGTTCCAGTCACCTGAGTGGTAACCCATTTATGCACGCATCCTGTATTGGCTCGTCTCCTCTAGTGATCTGACTTCTCCACTCCCTTATCATGTTTCCTGAGATTGTGCCCAGGTAAACCACTTCAATTCAAATCCCGGTCTTAGTGGGGCAAAACCAGGAGAAATGAAGCTGAACGGAATTCTTGTATATGTCTGATAGATCCTTAAAATTCCATTTTAAACATTTTTCATTTTACTCACAACACCTAAGAATTGCAAAGATGATAAGAGAAACTCAAATACTTGTTGATTTTAAACTGTAGTCTTCTCTGTTATTCAAAAACCTCTCCCTGCAAGCCCACAAGCTTATAATTAGAACTGTACTGCTACAACTTCAGATGGATGGATAGTTATCCTTTTCTTAAATATCTCCATGCAGAGGGTTATAGGACTCCATGCACTGCTTTTGCTCACCCCATACTCCTAAAGCCAAACGTAGTAACAGCCAAACGTAGTAACAGTACCCATCAAACACTCCATTACCAACCTAAACCTTATTCTTCACATTAAATCAGAAATCAGCTTGTGACAAATGAAACTCCAAATAATGAGAAAATATCAGCAACTTGCATATATTGTATGTTTAGACTCACATATATTAAGTCTATCAGTGCAATAATTGTGTTGAGGTGGTGTGTAGACCTGTGCTTTCCAATAAGGTATTAAGCACATTTGGCTAAAGAGCACTGGAAACGTGGCAGTCTGACTTGGGATATGCAGTAACCATAAAATGCTCACCAGATTGTGAAGTCTTACTACTCAAAAATAAGTAAATAAAAAAGAATGTAAGCTATCTCATTGCTAGTTTTTGTTTACAGTACATGCTGATAAATTTTGGATTTGTTGGGTTGAATGAAATGCATTATAAAATTAATTTCACCTGTTTATTTCAATGCTATAATGTAGTTATCAGGAACTCTAAAATTATGCATGTGGCTTGTATTATATTCCGCTGGACAGGGCTGGTCTAGAAAGTTCTCAGTCCCATCTGCTCCCATCTGCGGCTAGGATTCCTTTTTCTCAATCATCTTTCATGGTGGCCACTTTCTTATCCTGCCTCTAGCTGAGTGCTGGAGGCGCTGTGAGCCTGTGCCAGGGGCTGGATCCCGAAGGCTCAGCACTGCCTGCTGTTTGAGACTGGGGTAGGGACAACAAGAAAAGAGGAAGAGCTGATCCCAGCAGAGTCAGGGTCCCACTTACTAGCATTTTGTATGTTCATCTTGGATCCCAGCTCGGGGAGTGATAAAGATACGTTACAGTTATAACATGTTGGTGAACAATCATCAAAATTCGATATCTGTGTCTTTGTTAACTCTGCTTTCATTTGGTTGGATGGTTGGTGGTTGGTTTCTAACCTGCAGTGTATCCAAGTAACGTAATCACTTCTTGACTCAGTTGAACAGCTTGAATCCAAAGATGTAGGCTTCAGAGTATGCCATGCATTTTCTCACCCTTGAGCAAGTCACTTCACTTTTTTAAGCCTCAATTTTCAGCTCTTTTTGTTAAAAGGTTGGTGATGTCTGATCATGAATTGCATAGTGCTCCTATCAGAGTGTAGGGGCTTTAGACTTATGGGGACCAGACTCTGGGATGGGCTCTTGAAATGATCCCAGTTTAAGGAGCTGCAGAAGCCTTGACCTCTGCATGACTGGAGCATCCCAGAGGGCATCCAGTGGCTGATGACCTCTTCCTCTCCCTAGTTGAACACTTGTACATAAAGTCCATGGTAGAAGATAGACCAGCATATATGGCACCATTTAAAGAGCTTAAACCAGTGTCACTCTGACATATTGGTTAATAGGGTAATTATCCCGATGGGTTTGTTTGTTTTTATAGCTCTGCACACATTTTCATTCTTGAGAACCCCAAGGAACAAAATGTTACTGGCATCCTCTCCAGAAACAAATCACAGCTGTGTGTGTCTGTGACATGTCCCAAGCTGCTCCTTCCTCCATGTGCAAAGGAAGCTGTTGATCTCTCAACCCACAGCTGAGGAGGAAGACTGGATTCCCACGACACCCCGTCACAAGCACTCTTGTGAAGCTGGGCATGCCTTTTGGGTAGGCTAGGGAGTCCTTGCAGCCCATAGCAACAACTTGCAGCAAGGAGAGCGCCACCTGCACTAGCCTTTCCCAGAAAGCACCGCAGTGATCCTGGATCCTCCGTAGAGGAGGAAAGCCCTGCATGTCCCTGCTTCCTCTGCCAGTGGTCTCAGGACCGTTGCTGCCTTCTATGGAACAATCAGACTGTTAAGGCCGGATGAGTGTTGGGCACTGGTTCTCAACCCTGCCTGCCCACTAGAATCTCCTGAGGAGGTTTTGAAAATGCTCAGTGCTCCAGGTCTTGATCTTGATTTTCTGATGTAAGTACATTGGAACAGAGTCTTAGCATTTGCTGCTTCATACGGCCTTGCTTGCTTCTCCAAGGCCTTTATAATGGTCTAAAATAAGGGCTAGATCCCTTGTCTCTCAACTTCTCATTCAGATAATTGGTGAGAACGTGGGCTTCAGACTCAACTATCTTTGAATTTTCAATTCTTGCTCATTTTCTTCATTTATTGATGCCTTGAATGAACTCTTAAAATTCTTAATTGCCTTGCTTGTAAAATGGGAGAAATAACACTTAGAGCATTTTGGAGAAAATTAAGTGTCAAGACTTGTGTTTGTTTTCTGTTCTTTGTTGTAAGCAACTTGAGGATAGAGACCAGCTGGTAATAGAAGCACCATAACTACTATGTGTTGGGCACTATACCAGACACAGCAAGTTCCATAGTTAGATTATCTCACTTAAGCTTCACAAAACAACTGTATGTAAGAGACAGAATAATTCCATGTGATGAAAAAAAAAATAAGATACAGAGACTGAGCCATGTAGGCACAAGATCTCACAGGCTACAGCAAGGGATTTGAACTTGGATTTTTTGCCTCCAAAATTCATTATCTTAATTCATGCTCCAGAAAGTATCCCTAACCAATGATCAGTGCTGGATACCTATATCCTGGCCTGATGTCTGTTCTACAGAAAGTACTCAAGAAATAGTCAATGGATGGATACTGAAAACATTTGTATGAGTGAGTGAATATGTACCTAACTCATAGAAGATAATCAGTTGTGTTAGTTGCCTTCATTAGTGATCACATCTCTCCCTCAGATGAAAAGGTTTATTTTCAACAAAAGTAGCATAAAATAAGAAAAATTACAGTGCACCTTATATTATTGCCAATGTACAATGCAGAACTAAACCAGTCACAGCAGTAGGCTCATTCTTTCATATACTATTAGGCAGGATATGATTTTTAACTTAGTGCATGCTGATAGCTCCAGATCAGAAAAGCAAATACATGTTCATGCTAGTTGTAGACTCTAGTTAATCTTCCAAATTACTATTTGGATACTAGCTGTCAGAATGTTTTATGTATTTCTTGCATGTATTCTGAACACAGCTGTGCTAAGACTCCAAGGGCTTATTTGAACACATCAAAAGAGCTTGGAATGATGGGAAATGCATGATATGTGAAATCAGCAAGGCTGAGTTGAGGTTTTGGCCGCGCGCTGAGCAGCTGTGCAGCTTTAAACCAAGCGTCTCTAGAGAAGCGTTCGTGCCCTGAAGGTTGGGGACAGGGCGCTGAAAGGTCCCAGAAACTCAGGATAAACACAGGCGGCCATTCACTCATTCATTAAACAAATACTTACTGAATGCCAAGAATTGCACTAAAGTGAAACGACTGAGAGAAGGTTCCTGTTTTCAAGAAGTGTGTGATTCTTCAAAGAAACACATACAAATACCAATGCTTCACATACAGATTCATGTTATTTTTTAAAGATAATAATTAAACGAAAAAGCCTACTAACAGTAGATAATTAATACTGCTAGATGCCCACCAAAATACATGTTTACCTTTCTAATAGTACCCTGCTTTCAAGTAGAGGTCTTGCATTCATTCCTATGTGCCACCTGGGGGATGGGTCCTGACTGGGTTAAGCGTCAGCACTTCAGCTTCCTATTGGCTTACGGTGGCTGTGTAACCTAACCAAGCCCACTCACAGTACATCCTGGGACTCTGCCGTGCCATGTTGGTATCCAAGTGTTTTGTTGCTATTATTTTTGGCTTTTTTTTTTTTTTTTTTTGCTCTTCCTGTCAGAATCAGAGTTAAGTATATAAAGGCAGGATCTTTCAGAGCCATTTTGCCCACAGGATGGAAGAAACTGAAAAATGAAGCTGACACGAGGAGAAGAATACAGCTGAACAAATCTTTAGAAGTGCTCAGAAGTGCTGGACTCTGAAGTTCACCTTATCTCTGAATTTCAAGTTATAAAAACTAATAAATATCTTTTTCACTTTAGTTACTACAAATCAGGGTTTCTGTTTCTTGCAGCCAAAGATTTCTCTAACTGATATGGAATTTGGTTCCAAGAGGGGGCTTGCAATCAAATACAAACTCTAAATCTGAGTGTGTCTGAACATGATAGCCAGGTGAAGAGCAGTGGCCTAGTGGGACACTGGCCATGCGCCTATATTGGCTAGCAAGGGAAATGGAAGGAAAAAAAAAACCCAGGATTTTGGATTATGATAAAATCCTACAATAAAAAAGAATTTCATGATGGAATGAAAACAGAGGAAGAAGAAAGTATGGCCTTGATTGGGAAGAACGTCTCTGGGTGTGGATTGCAATACAGTGTTGCAAAGACCAGACACTCCAAGTTAAAGTTCTTGCAAGTAAAGACAGGACATAAGGTTGGGATGATCAGGCCACTCCCAAATACTTCTCACTAAACCGTCTCCCACCTGATAAAGCAAACTAGTACAGACTGATGGAATCTGAGGGCGGGAGCAAAGCTTCATACCCCAGGTCATGGTTAGAGACTTTCCAGAAGCAGAAACCAAGATAAACGTAGCCACCATTGCACTGTTACAGCCTTATGGGCTGATAGTAGAGGCCTGTGTGCCAGCAGAAATCCTAAAACCTGCAAACAATGTTGAGAGACAGGCTCTTTATCTGTCATTCCCAGTCCAGAGTGACTAGGAAAGTGCCCTGATGATAACTAAGTATTTTAGCTAAATTGCTAAAGAAATTCCAATTCTGGCCTATCACAGTCTGACTACTCAAGCCCTAAGGAAATCTTAGAATCTTTGAAGTGACACAGAAATGGGATACTAGAATTATGCAGTGCCTGGAAGTGAAAACTCCTCCAGATACGCAGTGGAAGTCAATGAACAGAGTCTCCTAGCGAAGAAAACCAAAGAGTTCTTGATTCATGAAGACCCCCCCTCATCATCAGAACATGATCAGAGAATGCTGCTGAGAGGAGGAAAGAGTATGCTCATCATAACATCAAGCACTGTCAGCTTTTCCGAGTCAGAGTGGCTTGATTCACCTGTGATTGGGCTGTTTCAGCCACCCTCTCCACCTCACGTCACCATCTATCCCAGAGGGATCTTGTCTTCTGTGTATTAATGGACAATGTGTGTCTGGGATCAGCATGTGAGTTTCTGGTTCTCCTTCTTGGATGTGAAATATTTTATTGTAGTCATTTCTGTTCTTTCTCTTCTGCTGTACATTGAATATATTGGTGATCAATACATTTGCTTTAGCCATAGTTTGCCCAACCATGAAGGGAGATACATTCAGACTACAATAAGAAATTTTCATATCCTCCGGAAGTCCTGAATATAGAATTAGATCAAGTGATTGGATGATACTTTGGTTTTATATTTAGGGGGACAGAGTGAGTATACTTTATGTAGGTATGAACATTTTTCAAGATTTGTATATGGTAGATGAGTTTATGTAAGTGTTGGATATTTAAGAGAGTGGACTGTCTAGAACTACTTTCTGGGGTGAGTGTTGTGGCACAGCAAGTTAAGCTGCTGCTGGGGACACCCACATCCCATATTGGAGTGCTGGTTTGAATCCTGACTACTCAGGACTACCTAGTAGTCCTAGGCACTACCTACCCAGATTCCTACCCAGCTTCCTTCTATGTGCCTAGAAAGGCAGCAAATGATGGATCAAGAACTTGGATCCCTGGGGCCAGCACTGTGGTGCGGCGGGTTAAAGCCCTGGCCTGGAGTGCCGGCATCCCATATGGGTGCCAGTTCTAGTTGCAGCTCCGCCCGTTGCGGCCATCTGGAGAGTGAACCAGCAGATGGAAGACCTCTCTCTCTGTCTCTACCTCTCTCTGTAACTCTGTCTTTCAAATAAATAAAATAAATCTTAAAAAAAAAAAAAAAACACTTGGATTCCTGCTACCAATGTGGGAGACCCAGAGTGGAGTCCAGGGCTCTTGGCTTTGGCTTAGCCCAGCACTGGTTGTTGCAGGCATTTGGAGAGTGAATCCAAGGATGAAGGATCTCTCTTTCTCTCTCTCTCCCCTCCCCTCTTTTTATACCCCCTCTTTTCTCTCTCCTCCTCCTGCTTTTCAAATAAATAAATAAATCTTATTTAAGTAAAAAATTTAGCACATTGAAAATGAGAGCAAGGTTTTCCACAATCAAAGAAAAGAGTTATAAATCAGGAAAGGGGAGAGGTTAGTAGGAACTTGTGGTGTTGGATTAAAATTGGAGGTATCAACATGAACACGTGTCTTTTAGTTTGTAGATACACATAGACATAGGTGCAGACATATCTGTGTGTAGCAGCATATGTACTTCCCAGATCTTTCTACAGAGAGTGCCTAGAGGCAAAGACACACAGCACCAATGAACCTAATAATTGCCCAAACACTGGTTTCTGGACACCATTCTCCAACACAAGTTACTAGAATTCCTTGGAGAAATGGTTCATTCTCAGGGAAAGGGGAAGATGGCTATGGAATGTTTTGTGATGCCAAAAGTAAGTAAATACTAAAAAAAATGGTGGGGGGAGGAGGAAGAAGATATGTCAGAAATACACAGGACCATCCTCGGAGGAGTTCCTAGTCGTCAAATCCAAGGAAATCTGAGCAACAAAAGAAATAATCCTAGCGATGGTTTATAATCTATACAATAAAGGAAGAATCCATGGATAATACTGAGATAAAGAAACTAACTAACTAAAAAATGATATAAAAGCTGTGTAGAATTCCAACTAGTAAGTGTAAAAGGAATCATGGAGTTAGAAAAATCACCATTTGGCAAGTACCAAAGTAATTGTTTCAGGCAAGGTTCATCAATAAATGTTAAAACTGGTGGATGAAAAGTACAGCGAGAAACAGAATATTTACATAACCTCAGAATAGTCACCATAGATTTTGTGTTAATTTCAAAGGCAAGAGAGAAACATGGGAGGCACCACCTTCACTTAGTGATCAAAGTGTTCAGAACTATGACGGTTCAAACTGGCATCATCTGTCTCTGGTTAGGATGCACCAAGCTGCATGCAGCCTCACTCTGTGGTATTTGTTCTTAAAACCCAGAACCTGAATTTAAATCACAGACAGACATCAGAATAACCCAAATTGAGGGCATTCTGCAAAATAACTGACCAACACTCTTTGAAAATGTTCAACTTATGATTGAAAAGGAAAACTGTGCCAGATGAAAGGAAATGAAGGAGCTATAACAACCAAATGGGAACTATTACCCTAGATTAGGTCCTGTACCACCACAAAGGACATTAGGGCAATTTATGGTGTTCGAATAAGGCCCGCAGATTAGGTAATAATATTGTCTTCAAGCAAAGTTTCTGATTTTGATCATTGTACTGGGGGTCATGCTGGATATTATTTGCAGGACCTTGGTGAAAAGTACACAGTCTTTATGCTATTTTCATAATATGCTTATGCAAAAAATATGTTTCTATGTGAAATCATTTCAAAGTGAAAAGCTAAAAGAATTGAAAAACTAAATGTAAAGATATCACTCCTTGTTCAAATTCTTTCTTGACTGTCGTGAGTCTCTATTGAAGTTTACTTCTGTATTATAATGACTTCTATTAGGACTTGGTAGCCAATAAGTTGGCAACCTGTGCGCTAAGTTTGCCTGAGTTTCTTTGGTCGCAGCTCCCTGTTCTTTCTGTCTTAGATATCAGGCTGGCTTTACTCATTTAATTACCAGACTCTTTTTTTCTCTCCTCCTTCTCTCCCTACTTCCCTTCCTTCCTTCTCTGTCTGTCATAAATACTTTTAACATTTCCACCAAAATCTTGACACCTTCCTTAAGAACTTAAGCAAAATCTATTTCCATAGATAAATGGTCCTTGGGCTGTATTCAAATGATCATATTCACTGATTCATGGGGTCTGAGTTAATGTTTCCTTGACTTTCATTACATCATGAAATAAGTGCTGTTTCATTTTTGACTCAGAAATAGCCATTAGTCACCAAGTGCCAGATCTTTGAGGCTAATAGAAGGTTAGATCAATCACAAAATATATATAAATGAGGACATGCAGAGGGACTCTGCATCTATTTCTTATTTCTCAGAAACCTGATGTGGGCTCTTAGTTTAGAGAGTGCATCATCCCTTCCAGAATCTTCCCCTACTCAAATCCATCACTTTGGAAGCCTTTTGAAATGCTTAGGCCCTACTCTGAAATGTAACTGCTGTGCAGGAGGGGGTAGGTGTTTTCTTCTTCCCTTTCCCTTTCCTCTTCCTCTTCCCCATCTCCTTCCTCTTGTTTCCTGGATGATTCGAATGTGCACCTGGGCTTGAGAGCCATTGGTCTTCTTTGGTTCTGCTCGAGGTGATGAAGTACTCATTGCCTTGGGGGAAAGGGTTTCATAGAAGCTTCAGTAACTTGACAAAGTTTATGCCTTCCAATATCCCTGTGGGTAGGACTGGTCACTGTAAAGGAAGTATACACTACAATTCCCAGGGGCACTTGTTAGCAGCTGTGCCAAGGTCATCCTCATGGTTTCTGATTCAGTGTAGTATCCATCACCATAGTGTCTGATTCAGTAGCTGTCACCGAGATAATTAGCTGTTCCCTGCTTCACAAAAGCAGAACGGACAACCCTCTCTCATTCCAGGCTGTATTTCTGAAGCACATGTCCTCACCCATTCATCCCCCCCCCACCACTCTGCCTCTCTTTAGTCCCACAGACGTCCACAATTATCGCTCATGCTTCAGTTTCCATCGTCAATGTTCCCATTAGACTTCCAGCATTTTCTTCTTCCTAGCTCTCCACTGATCATGGTCTGGCCTCTCTGTGCAAACTGCTTTAGTTTGTTTTGGGGAAACTGCTGAAACACCTCAGTTTATGCCTCCTGGAGATTTTTTTCTATCTCAGTACCACCACCCACATCTTCCATCTGCTTGAAAACTTCATGGCCTACCACAACAAAATGATTCGATGGGATGGGTGGTATTTCTTCTAGTTTGGGCCACATGGGCTGGAGTGAGATTTGCTTGGCTGGCATGGCTGGGGTAGGTTTGGCCCTCCTCCATGTGGTCTCTCATCCTCTGACAGGTCAGCCTGAGCTTGTTTGTGTGGCGGTAGAAGGGCTCCATGGAAGCAAAAAGAGAGGGTAAGCCTCAATGAGCAAGGGATTCTTCAAGCCTCTGCTTCTGTTTTATCTCCTGATGCTTCATTGCCAGTCAAAGTAAGTCACACGGCCAAGTCCACAGTCAATGTGGAAAGGGGCACCTGAGGGCAAGAATAACCGGCAGCCATTGCTATAACAGTAGACCTCAGCTTTCCCTCCAATTCCAATTACTCATGGACCTTTCTTAGGCAAGGTCCCCCTATCACAAGTCTCATTCAGTTGTGCATAGCATCAGACTCAAAGTTCAGGATCTCGTGCTTTCTGTGAAGTTCAAATGAGGATGAGGCTGCTCGGGTGCAGGTCTTTGGCTGTGGTTCCTCTGGTTTCAGAGAACTATGGAATAAATGGACAACGTTCTGCACACAGGGATGAGACAGGGACAGGACGATGACAGCAGATACTTCCACCCAAAAAGGGAATTAAAGGAAGACAAACATCAGTCAGCAATTCCTAATACGACTGGAATCCTGCTGGGCCCATGTGGCCAGGCCCCTTACCCAGAGCAGGATCCAGTTCCACTCCCAGGGGTGCTCCCAACCCATCATTCTCTAGCACTCCTGGCTCTGCCACTGGGCTCTTCACTTTGCCTTCTGAGACCCCTTCCTCTTCCGCAGGAAATAGCCTGTGAGAGATCCGAGCCTGTGGTGAGTTTTCTCAACCTGCTTCTTACTCATAAAAAATTGGGACCACCATTTTGCATTTGTGAAATCTCAGACCCTTTGCTCCAAGCTGGCTACATGTTCCCTCCATCTCAGTAAAACTCTGTTTAAAATCTCAGTCGTGGGGCTGGCGTTGTGGTGTAGCGGGTTAAGTCATTGCCTGTGATTTTAGCATCCCCTATGGCTTCTGGTTCAAGTCTTAGCTCCTCCACTTCCAATCCAGCTCCTTGATAATGCTCCTGGGAAAGGAGCAGAAGATGGCCCGGGTGCTTGTGCTCCTGTACCCATGTGGGATACCCAGAGGAAGCTTCTGGCTCCTGGCTTTGGCCTGGCCCATCCCTGACTATTGTGGCCATTTGCAGAGTGAACCAGCAGATGGAAGATATCTCTCTTTCCCCCTCTCTCTGTAACTCTGATTTTTAAATAAATAAATAAATCTTAGAA
Organism: Oryctolagus cuniculus; assembly: GCF_051225735.1. Lineage (NCBI taxonomy): Eukaryota > Metazoa > Chordata > Mammalia > Lagomorpha > Leporidae > Oryctolagus > Oryctolagus cuniculus. The sequence continues at coordinate 64,257,548 of NC_142880.1, read as the reverse complement.
ATAATGTAAGTCCTCAGACATTTGGCCTGGCAGTTAAAATGCCACTTGGAACGCCTGCATATCATATCAGAGTGCTCCCAGTTCTAAGTTCCTGCTGATGGACTCTGTGGGAAGCAGCAGTTGGTGACTCAAGTGCTTGGGTCCCTGCCACCCACTTGGGAGACCTGGATGGCAACCTAGTCTTTGTAGGCATTTGGGGGAGTGGACCAGCAGAAGTCCTTTTGGTTAGCTGAGGTATTCTACTGGGAACTACCTCGTAAAGCCCCAATCCCCAAATTCAAGGACCAGAAAGGTTCAGAGAAAGAACAAGAAGGGGGCCGGCGCCGCGGCTCACTAGGCTAATCCTCCGCCTGCGGCGCTGGCACACCGGGTTCTAGTCCCGGTTGGGGCGCCGGAGTCTGTCCCGGTTGCCCCTCTTCCAGGGCAGCTCTCTGCTGTGGCCCGGGAGTGCAGTGGAGGATGGCCCAGGTGCTTGGGCCCTGCACCCCATGGGAGACCAGGAAAAGCACCTGGCTCCTGGCTCCTGCCATCGGATCAGCGCGGTGCGCCGGCCGCAGTGCGCCGGCCGCGGCGGCCATTGGAGGGTGAACCAACGGCAAAGGAAGACCTTTCTCTCTGTCTCTCTCTCTCACTGTCCACTCTGCCTGTCAAAAAATAAATTAAAAAAAAAAAAAAAAAAAGAAGGGAACACAATAGGGAGAGACCAGGACTTTGCAATGAACAGATGTGGGGCACTTGGTTCCCACAGGATGCTATGTGAACACTTCAATAGGATGAAAGGCCCAAGGTTAGGCAGTCAGAATTGGGCAGCTACCGTCCCAGTGTATCTTTAGTTTCCTGAAGTGTTTTTTAGCATTGTTTTACAAGTATGTTTGCAAGTCATTTCATGGTCTTTGTCATCCATTGTTTCAAACTGCTGGATAGTTCTCCATCAATTTAATAGGTCATCAGTTGGCATTACCCTGCAGGAGTACAATTAGGCAGTTTTGGATTTTGCTGTAAAGATAACTCTGCTATCATTATATTTTATATAATTTTTATTTCTGAGTTCATTGATTATATTTTCCCGGCTTTCGTGAGTTAGATCATTGGGTAATAGTATTGCAACATATCTGAGGCAAGGGAGTTAAGAGGCCAGTGTTTTCTAGTGGACTCCCACCAATTCAGAGCCCTGTCATCTGCTGTTGACCTGGTTCTCAGAGCCTTATCATCATTAAGTTTTGTGAATTTTCTTTTTGTCTTCAGAATTTAGCAGACAAAATGCCATCACATGGTTTTTATTTGCATTTCTCTAATTTCCAAGTAGAGAGATAATTTCTCCTTTAATAATTTACCAAAACTATTTTTAAGGATTTGTTTATTTGAAAGGCAGAGTCACAGAGGAGAGAGATAACCTCTCCTTTTACTAATTTACCAAAACTACTTTTATGGATTTGTTTATTTATTTTATATTTGTTTATTTTTAAGGATTTATTTATATTGTCTCCTCTCACAGAGGAGACACACACAGACACACACACACACACAGAGGAAGGGAAGGAGGGGGAGAGAGACAGAGAGAGAGAGAGAGATCTTCCTTTCTTGGTTTACTTCCCAAGTGGCCATAACAGCTAGGGCTGGGCCAGGCGGAAGCCAGGAGCCAGGAACTCCATCCTGGCCTCTGCCATGGGTGGTAGGGTCCCAGCTCTCTGGGCCCTCTTCTGCTGCCTTCCCAGGCACACTAGCAGGAAGCTGCATCAGAAGCATGGAGCAGCCAGGACTAGAACTGGCACTGCTATGGGATGCCAGTGTCCCAAGTGGCTGCTTTACCTGCTATGCCACAATGCTTGCCTGAAAGCTAATTTTTCCTTGTGTGAAGTCAATCCCCAGCATACAAAGTGCCCACTTAGCATTAGTCCAGCTTCAAAAGACAAAAGCAGCAGCAACAAACTCTGGGGGCCAAGGAAATGAATGGTGGCGGCTGGCACCGCAGCTCAATAGGCTAATCCTCCGCCTGCGGCGCCAGCACCTCGGGTTCTAGTCCTGGTCGGGGCGCCGGATTCTGTCCCAGTTGCCCCTCTTCCAGTACAGCTCTCTGCTGTGGCCAGGGAGTGCAGTGGAGGATGGTCCATGTCCGGGCTCTGCACCCACATGGGAGACCAGGATAAGCACCTGGCTCCTGCCTTCGGATCAGTGCGGTGCGCCGGCCACAGCAGCCATTAGAGGGTGAACCAACGGCAAAGGAAGACCTTTCTCTCTGTCTCTCTCTCTCACTGTCCACTCTGCCTGTCCAAAAAAAAAAAAAAAAAAAAAATTAATGGTGGCTTTCTTCGTTCTCATATACATCACGTCGGGAGTCGAGGCCGCCCAGGCACTCCATTGCCAGCGACTGAGGCTTTGCCAGTCTTGCAGCTCCTCTAGCCTCCACAGCAGTGTCTGCTTCATCTGCCTTCCAGTCAGCAGCAAGGAGATGGATGGGGATGGTGGCAGCCACTTCCCTTTAAGGACAGTTCCACTTCTGTTTATATCCAATGGCCAGTACCCGGGTAAGAAAGGAGCACAGGTACCAGGTTGACCAGCAGTCTCTGCTGCAGACCGTCCATCTTTGCCTTCCACGAGGATGAGGAAGGGCCAGCAGGGGTGGTTCACTAGAGGCAGTGAATGTGAGCAGAGCGCGAAGACTCCACGTGGCACAGGGGATGGCTATGTGGGATGAGAAAATGCCCCTGTGTGCACTCAGCTTCTCCAAGACTCTGACTTCCGTCAAGTTGCTTAACCCTCAACCCTCCATCATAGTCCTTACTCCTTCTGCAACCTTCCCTCCCCAGGACTGGAGCAAGCCCTCATTTGAACCTAGATTCCAAGGTGAGTCTTGTGAATTACCATTTCTATACATCTAATTGACCCAAAGAGATTACAAGTTTATTGAAAACAAGCACAGTAGCTTAATTTTCAATGGCTAATCTAGCATCCTGTATTCTTTATCATATTTCAAATTTGTAAACAATGCTTACTGCCAAATATCCTATTTGTTGGGAATCCAGGAATCAAAATGGGGGGAGGGGCATTTGGCCAGTGGTTAAGCTGCAGCTTGGGACATCTACATCCCAAATCAAAGAACCTGGGTTTAAGTCTGGCTCTGTTATTGATTCCAGTTTCCTGCCATCACACACCTTGGGAATTATCAGTGATGGCTCAAGTAGTTGAGTACCTGCCACCCATGTGGGAGATCTGGATTGAGTTCCTGGCTTTGGCCTCAGCTCAGCCCCAGCCATAGTAGACATTTGAGGAATGAACCAAGGGAAGAAGAGAACCCATGTATATCCATGTATCTGTGTCTCTTCACATTTCAAATAAATGAATAAATACATTTAAAATCCTGTGAGAATAATTTGCCCAAAAAAAGTACAAGTATTTATTTACACAATTAGTTTTTGTGTTCTTGTAGTTGGTAAACAAGCAATATGGCACTAGGATAATTACACTTGGAACTTAATAAAATAACATTTTGTTTTGTTTTGATTTCCACAGATCTGCTTTATAAAAATCCCAGACTTATCAAAGAAAATAATCCTAAAACTTTTTATGTGTCTCTTGAAGTTATCTGTCAAAATGCACTAAATATATGCAAAAATCCAATAATCTTTTTCATGTTGGGCAATATTTCTCCTTTATTCATATATATGAATATTTATTCTTATATGTACCAGCTGCCTGCAAGGCTACAGATAATGTGGTAGGAGAAGGGGACTGCAAAGAGTGAGACTAGACCATGATTCTGCTCTCAAGCAGGTTCTAGACACTTGCATAAATGTTGGTATATAACCTTTAATTATCCCATTAGCTGATGGAAAAGTGGAAGAAACCCCATTAACAGAAGGAAAGCCTGGCTATGGGTTGATCAAATAGGGTTAACCCAAAGCAGCTCAAAGCAGCCCTTGACTTTGTCTCAGAGTCACTTCTCAGTCCAGAGGCAAACTATGGGCAAATCACTTATTTCCCACACATAAAACAGAGTAGCAATACTGACGTAACACCCAATACTAGTCCACAGAAGTCATTAAAGATGTTGTTAAGCATAACATGCTGTAATAGAGCTAATGGCCTTATTAAGCAGGCTATAAACTACAACTTGATAAAATCATAAATGAATACATTCTTTTATAGTTACAGAATTATTCAACAGATCACTCATTCCAGATCAAATGGGTCAGCTGGCTCTGATTCTAGAACGTTCTTGACGCTTCTTGAATTGTCAGGCTGAGGCTTGAAGGAGGAGGAACCCCTGGATGCCTGCGTCAATGTAACCTCAGGGGATGCAGGTGCTTGGGCGTTCCTCATTTCTGCTTGCCAGTCAGGGAGGCCCCTTAGCCTAAAAATACCTCTGTTGAGAGCGGGGGCAGTTGGGGGTGAAGAAGCAGTTGGGGAGATGAGACGGGAGAGGTTGGGACGAAGAGGTAAGAAGACGCTAGGGAAATCTCCTTTTGCTCAGACGTTGCTTCGGGCTAGCCTCTGCCTCTTCCTTTGCTGTGGGAAGCAGATCTGAAGGCTGAGGAATCACCGCTCTCTCCTTCCCCATTTCCAAATCCAGTTTTTCTGCTTTTCTTGGCGGTTCTGATGTGGCCAGAGCAAGCGGGAGGGGCGAGGGGCTGGCAGAGGTGAGCACCAGCAAGCTTCCTTGGCTGGGATCACAGAGCGGCTCACCTCTTGAGGCAGCAAAATCCTCCACCTCCATGTTTCCATGATGGCCACACTGGAGAGCCTCCTTCCCCTTCCCCTATCCCTTCTTCCAGCAACTGAGATTTGGGGAGTCTTCCAAGCTAAAGGCCAGATTAACTCTGCCCAGCAAACAGGAGTCATCATCAGGACACATTTCTGGTTGGCACTTTAGTCATTTGTATTTTCAGAGACAGAAAAGAAGACGGAAAGGATACAGGAGATAGAAGGATAAGAGTGCCTTCCCCTGCTTTAGCAAGAGTCAAGGCCCGTGTAAGCTGTCTGCCTCTCACCTGCAAGGGACAGATCGGTATGGACTCAGGTCATCGGCCTGCACGTCTCACGGTGCCATAAAGCCAGCTCTTGGGTCCCTGAGAATGATAGCTATGCCTGGAAGATTGACCAGGGAGAGAGGAAGAAGACGGAGCAGAGACTTAGAATTTAGAAGAAATTGACCAGCTGACAATGAAAGCTTTAAATCTTTGGCTTGAAAGAAATGAAGATGGGAGGCTGGCGCCGCGGCTCATTAGGCTAATCCTCTGCCTGCAGCGCCAGTACCCCAGGTTCTAGTCCCGGTCGGGGCGCCGGTTCTGTCCCGGTTGCTCTTCTTCCAGTCCAGCTCTCTGCTGTGGCCCGGGAGTGCAGTGGAGGATGGCCCAAATGCTTGGGCCCTGCACCTGCATGGGAGACCAGGAGAAGCACCTGGCTCCTGGCTTCGGATCAGTGCAGCACGCCAGCCGTAGCGGCCATTTGGGGGGTGAACCAACGGCAAAGGAAGACCTTTCTCTCTGTCTCTCTCACTGTCTAATTCTGCCTGTCCAAAAAAAAAGAAAAAAAAAAAAGAGAGAAATGAAGATGGAAGTAAATGGATGATAGACGGCAGATGCCCCACAACAACCAGGGCACACAGTCTTGACGGGGCCCACGGGCAATTGCAAGATGAGGTTCCAGACCCCAGCTGCCCCGTGTGCCCTTCCTAGAGCTGATCACCTGGTGTGCATGCTCCTTGGGTGTCTTGCTGGTTCTCATTTGTCACCTCCCCTTTTATGATGATCCTGGAGGCATTTTTCCAAAGGAGGTTCAGCCTGTCATGCAGGCCAGATCTCACCATGGCACACTTTGCCCCAAAGGAAACCCTGAAATATTGATGTTTGCATCTCAAATGTAAGCGTTTCATTGATTTCAAATAGGAGATGAAATATTAAGATTATAATTTTAAATTAAAGCAAAGTATATGGGTTTTTTAAAACATTTACTCAGATTCATAGGAGAACCACTTTTTCAGTGTTTGCCAAAAGATCATGGTGTTTTATAAATATATTCGTTTTTTAATTTGGATACAAATATATTTGCTTCAACACTTCTGCAAGAGATATAGTGGCCCAAAGGGTTATTTTGCTGTTAATTTTCACAAAATATCTATTTCTTTTTTTAAAAGATTTATTTATTTTGTTGAAAGGCAGAGTCACAGAGAGGCAGAGAGAGAGAGAGAGAGCGAGCGAGCGAGAGAGAGCTGGTTCACTCCCCAGATGGCCTTAATGGCTGGAGCTGAGCCAATCTGAAGCCAGGAACCAGGAGCTTCTTCTGGGTCTCCACTTGGGCCATCTTCTGCTTTCCCAGGCCACAGCAGAGAGCTGGATTGGAAGTAGAGCAGTCAGGAATCGAACCGGCACCCTTTATGGGATGCCAGTACTGCAGGCGGCAGCTTTTACCTGCTATGCCACAGTGGGAGCCCCCAAAATGTCTTTCTAATGTTGAAGTAGTCATCCATGATACATGAGTGGATCTTTTTTAAAAAAGGCTATTTTCTTTTTGATGTTTATTGATTATTTTAAAACATTATATTTAAATTGTTATTTCACCCAATTGTATACCAATATGAATTATAATGCTAAAATAAATTATAAGTTAGAGTAATATTAAGTGAGTGCCTAATATTTAGTGACACACATGATCTTATGGTGAGAGGAAATTTTAACTTCTTCAATTTTCTATTGATAACCATAAATATTCACTATAAGAACATGTAAAATTTTTACTTTATTTTACTGCTAAGAATTACAATATAATGACCCATAAAAGATTATCAAGCTTAAAATATACTAAGACAAAATTCTGTGGGTAATATAAGATAGAAATATGAGTTCACAGAGAAAAATAATGAATGAAAAATTTGTTAAAGTGCTTGTTCGTGATTTTTTTAATAGATGAAGGTGGATATTCAACAGATTTCATTGCGTGATTCAATTTTAAAAGTCAATGTGCCAAAAGTTCTATCTTTCTTAATTATTTAAACTTGCAAAAAGTTATGTTAATTTAAACATTTGTGAGAAAGATAGGTAATTTTTTCCAAAAATGTTAGAAACTCCAGAACAAAGGATTTTTGCAGACTTCAGCCCTGGAAAGTAGGTGAGGAAGGCAACAGAGAAGGGGGAGAGGAAGGTGGCGCCAGCGCACTCTGCAGCTTTGCCTTGGGTCAGGGCTGTGGCCCATGTCATCTCTGGGCTGCGTCTGCCTTGCGGTGAGGGTGTGCTGTCTGGTTTCCCAAGAGCAGGAAGCAGATGGACCCTGAGCACAAACATTTCATGGGACACAGCACTGGCTCAGAGTGGACGACCGTGCTGTGTCCTTGACTTTGTACTGGATCCATAGTTCATCCTGTAGTGGCGGTCGCCCTATGAGAGACAGGGGACGGAGTAGGAACAGCAGTGGTCCCCGAGGCTCTGCAGGCCAGTGGTGCTGCCTGTCCATGTTCAAGCTGAGATAATGACCCCTCTGGTCTGTCGGAGGAAGTGACTGTAGGACGAGCTTGCAGACCGGTGCTTCTCAGGGTGGGGTCTGAGGTTAGTGAGGTCAAAGCTCTTTCTGTACTGACGCAGACTTGCTTCACACACCTTCGCTCTGCAGTGTGCTGTGGAATGTTCCTGGGGCTCTGCATTACTCAACTTTGCATTGCTACAGTGAAATAGCAGACACAGGCTCCTTAGGAATAAGAGGCTGGTTTAGCTCACAGTTTGGAAAGTTCAAAGGCCAAAGGAAATGGCGCAAGCTCTGTGCCTCCCCATGGCCTGGCTGCCTCGCCTCCCTGGCGTGCACAGGGAGGGCAGGAGGCAGAGCAAGCAGGTGCTTACATCTTGAACCAGGAGCAGAGGGAAGATGGGGTGGGTCAGGATTGCTCCTCACCCCCCTCAGGAGAACTTGCAGGGTAGCACAAGAACTAACTCCACCTCCATGGGCCTTGGGACCTCCCACAGTCCCTACTTCCTAAAGCTTCCACAGCTCTTCCCAGTATCTTCTCTCTGGAGAACAAGACCCCAGTGATAACAGACCCTTGGGAGACTCAAACCCACCCAAACCATCACAGGCTTCATGACATATGAGGACATCTTTGCTCTGATTACAAACAGAACTTGGGCTTGTCTGTTCTCAGCTTTAATTCCTACTGCAGTAAGAATCACAGATAAAACCCAACAGATAAGCACAAACTCTTTGGGGACCACTACTATTTCTAAGCATTTAAAAAAACCCCAGACCAAAGAGTTTGAGAACTGCCTCATATCTTATGTTTCAGAGCAAGGTTCCCAAATAGTAGAGAGAACTGTTCAGAATTGCCAAGGACTTGAGGGAGAGTCAGGTGAAAACTCTGTAGCACGCCCCACTGTGCCCATGGCTCTGCTGGTTAACTGTTGGCCACAGCAGCGAAACCCACGCAGTATGTTAGTCCATTCCAAGTATACCCACGCAGTGGGTTAGTCCACTCCATGTATATAGGGTAGGGTTATCCATGCCTTGCCCAGCTTCCTTCCCGTCTACCACCCTGGGGAAGGAGAGGGTCTTTTGGTATAAAATACAGCAGAACAAGGCCAAGGAGGCCGCTCATGGCAAAGCTGTGTTCCTCTCTGAAGAACTGTAGGTTTCCCTGGGTGGAACCAGGAACAGATCCCTACGGGACAGGAGCAGGTGAGCTTGGAGCAGGAAGCAAGGCAGATGGCCAGCAACAGACCCGCCTGGGGCTGACAAGTGACGTCCTGGGTCTGGTTAAGGAATTCTTGGCCTCACCTCCTGGATTCCAATTGTGCTCTTAACCTGCTGTGGCTCAGATTACCATCTTTCTGTCCGTAGGCTGCCCTCACAGCCCTTTCCTACAGCCCTTCCAGACATGGAAGAATGCAGCAGTCAGGAAGCTGAAACAAGAGCCTGCCACTTGCCTCGTGCCTTTGCCCGGTCACTCCGTGCAGTTGGTAGGGGATAGCTGTGCGCTTACACAGGTACGGGCTCTGGTGATACAGCAATGACGAGACAGCCATGAGTCCTTTTCCTCTACCACTGTGGCTTGACGACTCCTTTCTAGGTGCCAGAGGCTTGCAGGAATGGAGAACCGTTTTCCTGCCAAGGGCCACTTGGATATTTATAGCATCATATCATTCGTGAGCCATACAAATTATCAACTTAAAAATTAGCCTGCTAGGCCGGCGCCACGGCTCACTAGGCTAATCCTCCACCAGCGGTGCCAACACCCTGGGGTTCTAGTCCCGGTCGGGGCGCTGGATTCTGTCCCGGTTGCCCCTCTTCCAGGCCAGCTCTCTGCTGTGGCCCGGGAAGGCAGTGGAGGATGGCCCAGGTGCTTGGGCCCTGCACCTACATGGGAGACCAGGAGAAGCACTTGGCTCCTGGCTTTGGATCAGTGCAGCACGCCGGCAGCAAAGTGCCGGCCGTGGCAGCCACTTGGGGGGGGGGTGTGAACCAACGGAAAAAGGAAGACCTTTCTCTCTGTTTCTCTCTCTCTCACTGTCTAACTCTGCCTGTCAAAAAAATAAATAAATAAAAAAAATTTTTAAAATGAGCCTGCTAGACATGTATTGAATTTTGAGTCCTGCTTGCAGGTGCCTTGGCAGGGCCAGACCCTGTATGGCCCATGGGCTGGATGTTCCCCAACCCCGCTAGGGGGATAGTTCACCCTGTCCAAAAGTCACACAGTCAGCTGGGAAAAGAAACATCTACCATGCACCTGTCCCCTGAGTGGTACAATAGGAATAGATGGTGTAAGCCAATCCACAGATAAGTTTATGATCTTGATAGAGAAATGAGATTTATGCCCAAAGTGGTATTATAAAGATTTGGAGGGCAAAGCGTAGGTCTACCACAGTGAGACTACAATGCAATTGTTCATTTGTCTTAACTCGCTTAAGGGCAGGTTTTGTGCTGTTGTGTTGTTGTTTTTTAAATCATTCAGGGCACTAGTTTTTGTTTGTTTAGGATTCAGTTGTGAGGATTTAAATTCTACTTATAAAGAGAATAAGGTCTGCAAGCCTAGCAGATTTGAAGAATCACTTCTGAAGGCCTTAATTAGTATTTTTATGTCACTTAAAAATCCAGTTAAACTCCTTTAAATACAAATTCAAATTTAATACACTTTATTCCCCTTTAAATAATTCAGTTGCCCTACTTGACAAAATCATCCCAAGTACTTAAATAGCCTGTTAAGATGTTAACCATTCACAACCTTGTAAGTACAGCAAAGCTTAAGGGATTTTTTTTTTTTTAGATTTTTCAATATTAGGTAAACTCTGGTAAGAGTTCATAATTACAGTTTGAGATAAGAGCTCAGCTCTCAAGGGTTTTACAGTTGTGCATTTGGTCCTCTAACTTCCCCATGGCATCAGATATAATACTTGGGGCAGGCTTTTGGCCCAGAGATTAAGATGCCACTTGGGATGCCCAAATCCCAAGCCAGAGTGCCTGGGTTCAAGTCCCAGCTCTGCTCCTGAACTCAACTCCCTGCTAATGCACACCCTAGGAGGCAGTGAGCAGTGGCTCAGGTATCTGAGGCCTTGCTAACCACATGGGGGCCTCAGATGACATTCTGGGCCCCTGAGTTTATCCTGGGCCAGCTCTGGCTGTCGTGGGCATTAGGGAAGTGAACCAGAGGATGGAAGAATTCTCTTTCTTTCTGCTTCTTATGTAAATAAAGATTTTACAACAATTAACATTTAAAAATTAAAATATATTGGGACAGGTGTTCGGCAGGCAGATGTTGCTTGCAATATTCAGTTCCTTATCAGAGTTGCCTTGGGATGCCCACATCCCTTAGCAGAGTCCCTGCTGTGCTCTTGATTCCAGCTTCCTGCTAATATGCACCCTGGAAGGCAGTGGGTAAGGGCTCAAGCACTTGAGTCCAAGCCATCCATATGGGAGACCTGGACTGAGTTTCTGGTTCCTGGCTTAGTCTTGGCCAGCCCTACCTGTTGCAGGATTTGGAAAGTAAACCAATGGATGTAAGATCTCTGTCTTTCTTTGTGTCTCTTCTTTTCAAATAAAAATAAAGTTCATTTTGTACTTTCTCTAAAAAAATTCAAATCCAAATATAACTTGTAATGCCTCCTAGTACCTAGCCTAAGATACTAACTGCATTTGTTATGAGTTAAACAGATGTTTAATAAATTAACAATTCTTATGAATAAGTAGCTTCAAGTAGAAAATCAGTGTAGAGCTGACCGATTAGAGGCACGCAAGAGGGCTTCCAAAAGTTCATTGGAAGATGCAGATAATGAAATATTATATATTGGGGCTGGAGCTGTGACATGGCAGATAAAGCTGCTGCCTCTAATGCCAGCATCCCATATCAGCACCAGTTGGAGTTCCAGCTGCTCCACTTCCCATCCAGCTCCCTACTAATGCACTTGGGAAAGCAGCAGAAGATGGTCCAAGTGCTTGGGCCCCTGCACCCATGTGGGAGACCCAGAAGAAGCTCCTGGCTTCCAATTGGCCCATCTCCAGCCATTGTGGCCATTTGAGGGATGAACAGAGGATGTAAGATTGATCTCTCTTTTTCTTCTCTCTCTAACTCTGCCTTTCAAATAGACAAATAAGTCTTTAAAAAATTCTGTATATGTATCCATTTCAAGATTTTTTTATGCTAAAATGAAATTATTTTCTTTAAAAAAAAAAAAGATTTATTGGGGCCGGTGCTGTGGTGCAGTGGGTTAACGCCCTGGCTTGAAGCGCCGGCATCCCATATGGGCACCAGTTCGACACTTGGCTGCCCTTTTTCCTGTCCAGCTCTCTGCTATGGCCTGGGAAAGCAGTAGAAGATGACCCAAGTCTTTGGGTCCCTGCACCCACGTGAGAGACCCAGAAGAAACTCCTGGCTTCTGGTTTTGGATTGGCACAGCTCCGGCCATTCCATTGCAGCCATCTGGGGAGTGAACCATTGGATGGAAGACCTCTCTCTCTCTCTCTGTGTGTGTGTGTGTGCATGTGTGTGTGTGTGTATGTATAACTCTTTCAAATAAATAAATAAATAAATAAATCTTTAAATAAAATATTTTTTATTTGAAAGAGTTACAGAGAGAGGTAGAGATAGAGAGAGAGAAAGAGGTCTTCTATCTGCTGGTTCACTCCGCAAATGGCTGCAACAGCCAGAGCTGAGCCGATCTGAAGCCAGGACCTAGGAGCTTCTCCCAGGTCTCCTACATGGATCCGGGGTCCCAAGGATTTAAGCCATCCTTCACTGCTGTCCCAGATGCACCACAGGGAGCTTGATCAGAAGCAAAGCAACCTGGTCTCAAATCTGTGCCCATATGGGATGCTGGCGCTGCAACCAGAGCTTTAACCCACTATGCCACAGCACCAGCCCCAATGAAATTATTTGCTAATTCTATTGTCTCCTGAACTTTGAACTATGCTCATAGAGTGAGATTTAGTGTTTGAAGCTTAGAGCAAAGAGGGTGTACATTGATGGAGGAGTAAGTAAAGTCTAGAGAAGAATCCTATAGGTGGATAGAAGTGAGTTGAGACGTTAGTAACAGACAAATTTATTGAGAGCTTATTTCTTATAAAGCTCTACTTACATGTTTCCAGTACATTGATGGATTGAATCCTTCCAACCTCCCTATAAGACAGATATCATTATTATTACCATTCCAGGGGAAACTGAGGCACAGAGTGTTCAGTCATTGGCTGTTAGACTTTTTGTGCGGTAATTTGCTTTAAAATAGTTCAGCATAAGCTTCAGTGTGCATTTGTTATATAATTTACCTTTAGCCCTCAGGGGAGGTACTCAACATTTGAAGTCTATTAATCAGGAATCCACACCCAGAGACGGCCATGTTCCCCAAATTCCTTCCTCCCAATCTTGCCTGGCTGGTCCTGCTGCCTGAGTCGAGTCTTGTCTTGTCGCCCTAGAAATGGCTTTTATATGACAGGTGCTTATTGGATTGCTTGACGACTGAGCAAGATGAAACCAAGCTTAGAGAAGGAGTTTCAAGGAGACAATTTTGGGTCTGCTTGCCAATAAACGTTTGTGATTTTAATAGAAATTGATGTAAGACTGGCTGTCATTGTAGCACATGCTGTTAGTGGGGGTGTCAGGGACTCCTGTGCCTCTGATCGCCAGAGGTCATGAACATCTACCACATCGCTGAGGGCAGCCCACTGCTGCCCCGGGTCACGTGGGATGGTAGGTGGCAGTGCCAGCACTGATTCCCAGGCTGCCAGCTTCCTAGTGAGTATGCCATACTACCTAAGAACTGAACCCAAGAGAGCAGAATATTAGCAACAGAGTAGAGTTTGGGAGCAAATGGAGGAAATCCACTGCATAGCTAGAGACAGTGAAATGTTAAGAGGAAAGACACCTTTAGTCAGGAAGGGAAACTGAGGAAGGTGTGAAGACGGTGGGTATCACTTTAGGGAAGTTTTGCGGTAGAAAGAGGAGAACAACTGGTGGATTGCATCTCCTTGGCAAAGCAGGAGTCAAGGGCTTGGGTTGAAATGCAAGCGTTTGGAGTTGGTAGACACTCAAGTTCAATGGCAATGGGGAGGAAGTCCCTTTTGTGTCTTCCATTTATGTTCTTTTATGAAGCAGGGCTGCCCAGGACTAGGAGTGTGGAACTTGCTGGAAAGGGAAGCTTCAGAAGCTAAGCATGGCCCCAGGGTCAGTACAAAGACAGGCATCTGTAGTGACTTCTGGTGCTTGTCAAGGTAGGAAAGTTGCTAATGGGAGTGCTGGGATGAGGCCTGACCTGATGAACAGCAAGAAGAGGAACAAAGCACAGCCTAAAGACCAAGTAGTCAGAGACACGTGCTTAGCAGGACTCAGCCATTCTCCAGGGAGAGATGGTGGGTCCCAGGCCTGTGCCTTTTTCAAGTGGCCCTGGAGAGTTCAGGATGCTTGTGGTGAATTCTAATGGCCTCAGAGAGTGGGGCAGTCAGTTCTGGAGCAGATGCAGTGACTCTGTTTTCTCTGCAGGAGCTGATGAATAATTGAAGGTACTGCTAAGTAAGTGAGCTCTGCCAGCTCTGAGCAGGGCCATCCCATTGGGTTGCCATGGCATTTGGTTCTCAAAGGAAGGGCCCTCTCTCCATCTCATGTACTCCTTAGTGTCCCTGGCATTTATCCCACAAGCTCCCAGGGAGCTGTGCTCTTTTTCAGCCAAGGCGGTGAATGCCCACTTCAGAAAGACCCTGGAGAGACTTCAAAACTTGGGCAGAAACAAGAATGAAGGGAGATGCCAAGTCACTCTCTCTCTGGCCATTGCATTGTTGTGGGAGGACAAATGAGGGGGCATTGCCAAGGGGGAGAGGAGAGGTAGGAAAAGTAGGCCAGCTGGCTGGAGAACCCCAGGGACCTGGCTGGCACAGAGCTGCCTGCCCTCAGTGTGGCCATGGGGGCTTCCTTCCCCTACGCTGAGCCAGCCTCTTCTCCCGGGGGCACACCTTCCTCCTGCGGCAGCTTGCCCATGGCCTTTCTATATTTGGCGATTCTCAGAAGGAGTTGCTGTGGACGGATCTCAAATCCAGCGGATGCCCACCTCCAGCTGGAACTAAATTGCACACCAGGTAATCAGAGACCCGGGCTAAAGAGATAATAACCGCATTAGCTGGAGTTTGCCTCTCGATCTGGCTGTCCAGTGTATTATTACTGTGTCCTGTCCCACCGGCAATGACCTTGAAGGCAGTGTAACTGAACAGCAATCCATGCTGCTTTCCTTGTAAGAGCAGCTGTGCACCCAAACTCATTATCAAGGAGAATTATCCAACGGCAAAGCTCACCCTGCTCCTGAGGCCTCTCTCTTTACTTTATTCATCTTCGTGTGGAAGGCTATCCTGGTCGGCCCCACATATAGTTAACAAAAAGGATGCATCTTCAAAGTATACAGTATTTGCACTCTTAGTAGCGTGGATGTAATTTTCAGCATGCAGTAGTCAATCCTATAAAATTCTTAGAAATCTTAGTCATAAACTAGTCTGAGAAACATCAGCCACTCAGCTGAAGCCCTGTGTGGCACCAGGGAATGGACACTGCTCTTAGTAAATCCTTCATTCATCTTCAGCTACAAAGCAAGGCAACTGCAAATCCTACTCAGCAAGCCAACTCAGTGTAGTCTGATAACTTTTTAGTTACCCAGGGAAAACCGAATCTCTCATCTCATCAACACAGATGTGCACACATTTTGGAAAAGAGGTCCTCCCTCTTATTTATCTCAAACTGTGCACCGTGAGGTAGGAGGAATGATGCCAGGGAAGTTGCTGAGTGTGTGTGTGTGTGAGGGAGTTGTGTATGTGTGCATTGGTGCAATGGGCCGAGTGTGTCCCTCTAAGATTCATTTACTAAAGTCCTAACCTACTAGGTGTCTAATACCATGGTATTAGAAGGTGGGCTTTGGGAAGTAAATAGGGTGATGATTGTGGGGCTCCTTGTGGTTAGGATTCGTGCTCCGGCTTCCAGCTTCTTGCTGCAATGATTGTTACAGCATCAACAGCCAGATCTCTGGATGCTACTGAGGCTTTGGTCTGGACACCTAAATTTGATTGACACCTGCAGACATCTCCTTCAGCCAAGCCACCTTGAAATGCCCAGACTGGTATTAGTCTCCTGCGCTGGTTTGAGAAGTAGAGATGCTTGGAAGACAACTAACAAGTCCTGTGGCCAAGTAGTGGTATAGAAGAACTGTGGCAAATCTGGGCCTGGCCACACCCTCTGTATCCATTTCTTAGCCACGTACACATTGGCCTCAGTTATGCTGTGCTCACAGAGAGGACGCCTCATTTTCCCCAGCGATGGCCTCCTTCAAGTCACCCAGAGACCTCTCTGCTGGTTTTGCCTCGTCCTCTTCCCCAAAGCAATTTTCTTCTGCTCTTTTTGCACCTATGCTTTCTTTTCTTCCCAGAATTCTCTTGTTGCATTGCCTCTATCAGACCACCTACGTCCTCAGAACTCTGCAGGTCTACCTTCATGGTCCCTCCCTCTGGAAAATGCTTTCTGATGATCAACCCCACGCTAGGTGCTCTGGCCAGTGCGAAGCTGAACAGCCAGATTCATGCTCAAGGAATTTGCTATTTGGTAAGATGGGTGGGTCGTGTATAGAGAAGCGTATTCTAGTAAATGAGTCATACAGAAGGTATCTGTAAAGGGCTTTCAACCTGAAGGCGGGAAATCAAAAAGGCTTTATGCAGCAGGAGGCCTGGAGCTGACCCGCAGAGGGCTTTGGTGGATGAAAGCAGGCCTCAGGTCATGGCGACACGTCAGCAAAGGACATAGCATGAGAAGAATTGACTGGAAGAGAGAAAGTACAAGGCATGGGGTGGGGGTGGAGGAGAATTCTACTTGTCTCCATAAAGCAATCTAGTATCTAAATTATGAGCTACACAAGTCAGGATCCTGTTCAGTAGCTTGTCTCTCTTCCCAGGATTAACAGAGTGCCTGGTATACAGTAGGCATTCAATAAATACTTGTTGAGTGAAAGATGGAGAGATGAGCATTCCCTCCTATCAGGCCAATGGATGGGTCTAGGTCCAGCATCCAGACACTCCCTTCTGTCTACCTTGTGCCATTTATCACTAGGAATCTGGACAGGACAGCACACTCTGGGGTAAGAACTTGAACTTCTATGTTTTCCACATACCCCAGCAGGCTTCCTCCCCGCTCTACCCCTTCTACCGTTCTGTAATCAAACAGGCCCCTGGGCTGGAGGGGCCCCTAACCACCAGCTAACTCAGATGATTCTGCCTTTAAAATGTACCCAGCTGGTGAGCACTCCTCTGCTACTGCCCTGGACCCCTGCTCCCACCCCACTCTTTATCCCTGTCAAACCCAGCAGCCAGGACAGTCCTTTCAAGAACACGAGTCACAGCATGCAACACGAGTGCGCTTCCCATTTCACATGCTCTGCAAGGCCTCACTTGCTCTCACCCTGCCGATTTCCCGAGGGGCACACGCATGGACCGCTTCTACGCCCATTCACGTCCATCCGGCTAATTTCGTTCTCACGTGGTGGGGGAAGGGCTCTACTCTTCCTCCTCCTTCCCTCCAACACTTGCCCATTTTCCTCTTAGGAAACAGTTCTTCCTTCTCCTTGGTGAGCCAAGAGAATAGCTGTATGAAGTCTAATAAACCTACAGAGAGTGCTAGAGAGTTAACTGCACAGGGCTCAGAATGCAATTGGATTCAACAGAGAACCACGGTGCTGGAACATGCTGAAGTTCACCAGAATTCCACCTGCAGTCTTCTGAAGAATCCCACAGATGTGCCAGTCCCTTCTCCTCTCCCGCTTAAACTCACTATTAGTGAGAACCAGTTATATAATCTTTCCAAAACCACAAATTACTCGAGATTATCATTTTTCATGTTTGCTTAGATAGTAATATAGAAAATGGAGTTTTCTGATTTCTTTCTTCTGTAATAAACAGTTTTCAACCGGATGCTTGATTAAACAGGCAGTCGCGATGCCGCCCTTAGGATACAATCACTGCTTGTTCCTGCAGGAACAAAACCACCTGGCTGGTGATGAGATGTGATGGGCTGGACTCATGGTCGTACGATGTTAGACCACCAACTCGCCGGCAGAGCAATCTGGCAAAGTGCACAATTAGAGGCCGTTTGTATTTTGAAAAGTACGTAAATCCAGAGGATCAGAAGTAATGTGTGGTAAACTGTTAGGCAGCATCTGTTTACGGGCGATTACATTTTCACGTGTGCTTTGAGTTTTTGCTAGCACCGAGCGATGATCACTCACCAAATCATACATGTACACCTTTTGCTTCAGTGGCTGCAGCCCCAGGCCAGGCCACACAGATTAGAAAAAGAGCACAGGCTAGATTTCTGGCCCCATTCACTCACTCGGCTGGAGCCTGGTGCAGTGTACAATTTGCACAACTGCCTAGCAGACCCCGCTCGGTTATCCACAAAAATCAGATTCGTATAATACCCCACAAAATGCCCGGATCTAGAAAAGCCAGCTGGTGTAATTTACCCAGAGAGAAAGAATATGATCGTTCCAGTGACTGAGATTCAAATGGGAGCAAAAGAAGCAGTGAGATTAAAAGGTCAATGAGAAAAGTCCCACGGCCCTGGAGACGGGTGAGAAAGAAGGGGTTTGGACAAAGCAGAGGCACTTGGTGGAGGCAAATGGAGGTGGCCAGGAAGTTATTTCAAATGCATTGGTGAACTGCCTCCCCACAGTTTTTTGAGCACTGTTAGTAGGAGACAGAGAGGTGAGTCTTGGTCTCCATTGTCAATTGATTTGCAGCCTACTAGAGGGAGCAAAGCAATCTTAGACACACATAATGATGCAGCCGTCCCTGTAAATTTCCATCCCATGCAAGGCACAAGTAGCCCATATAAAATAGGATAAACAGCCATTGCCCATGGAAATTCATGTTTCCCTGTCCGGTCCATGCTTCTCAGAAGCTGGAGGGATCAGCCTGCATGCAGGGAGCTGAAGTTAGACAAGCGTAGAGGGGAAAAGGCTGTGAGCACTGCATGGTCCCATTTCAGATCACAGCTCCTGGTGCGCGCGCCTGGGGCCCCGGAAATCTATAAAGAAGAGACAGGGCACTGATGGAGAGTTTGTGTGTCCTCCACGGAGCATCTAGCCAGGCTAGGTAAGGCAGGGACAGAGAGCCGGGCGCTGGGCCGGGATGGGAGACCTTGAATGTCTCTAGCCACCGCCTGAGAGCTGCTGCTAATGATGCGAGCTGGCTGCGGGCCTTCGCAGATGCATTTCCCAAGCATTTCCAGACTTAATGAGCCCAGGGAGCTTCCCAGGGGGCAGGGCAGTCATGTTATTCCCAGATTGTAGTCAGTAAGTGGGGGAAATTGAAGTGGGAGATGGGGACTCCAGGAGGTTCCAGTCTGAATTCTCACACATACCTTTGCTTCCAGCCTCTCTCCCAGGAACGGCAGGGAACAGGGGTGGGGGGTGGGGGTGGCTGAGAGCGCGTGATTGCAGGAAAGGGGGGGTGGGGGAAGTGGGGGTGCTCCAAGTACACATTTTGTCCCTACCCTGGGTTTGCAACAGGTCCACCAATGCTGCCCGAGGCTGCCAAAGCCACCCAGGCCTGGGGACGTCTGTGTGACATCCAGCTGCCTGATGCTCACCTAGTACCCCAGGAAAGAGCCAGAAATGCACTTTCCCAGACATCTTTGCAGCGGGACACAGCAACAGGCCCAGCCACCTCAGTGGTACCTGGCTTTGACTTGGAGAAGAGCCTTGCCCAGGAAGGGGCGTGAAGTGGGAGGACTCCCAGGAGGGTCGCAGAGAGACAGGGCTGTGACTGCCCATGGGCCCGCTGGGCTGTAACAGCCCACTCTCTCCTGGAGCAAACACTGGGATTTCAGGCGTCACGGAGCAGCCTCCAAGCAGACCCCGGGCCTCTCTCAGGTGTTCTGTGTAACAGCCAGTACCGTCCACTGAGTACAGCTGGGGTCGCTACAGGGCGTTCTCTCGCTTGCATCCCAAAGCTGTTACTAATGTTCCTTATTTTTATAGGGGCTGCCAAAAAGTTAGCAATTAATGAATATTTTAACTCAACATTTTAGAAAGTGCTACATCCTCGAGCCTTGCGAAAAATGTCCTCAGGTTTATTTACAATCAAAGGAACAGAGTCTCACAGCAGTCTGGTAATGTGTTGAACTAGTAGGACCAGTGAGTATAACCAGGTTGAAACCAGAACTAGATTTTCCATTTACCGTTATTTATTTATTTTTCACTTTATTTGAATGGCAAAGAGACTGAGGGACAGAGACAGAGAGAGATCTTTCATCTGCTGGTTCACTCTGTAAATGCCCATAACAGCTGGGGTTGGGCCAGGCCAAAGCCAGGAGCCCAGGACTCAAACCAAATCCCCACATGGTTGGCAGGGACCCAAGTACCTGAGCCATCACCTGCTGCCTCCCTGGGTGCACATTAAGCTGGATCGGAAACGGAGGAGCCAGGACACACACCAGGCAGTCTGATATGGGATCCCAAGTGGCCTCTGAACTGCTGTGGCAAAGATTCACTCCTAGAACTAGGATTCTGGACTCCTAATTCAGTGTTTTCTCTACCACAGAAACTTGCCTATGTGAGGAGACTTGAGTCATATCCTTGAGTGAGTGCAATTAGAAATGATCAAAAAACATAAAAAAAAATCTTACACTAAGTAGTTGCTGCTTAGGGCACTCTCATCCAGCTTAAGGGATGCTGAAGACAAGGTAGTAATCAAGATAAATGAGATTTCAATGCAAAACTTTAAAAACCACAATGAATGCAAAAATCCAGGTTGAACAAATTGGTGGTATTTTAAATATGACCACGATCAGTATTACTCATTTTTTCCACTTTGCCTGAGACTCTGTCTTGTCTGTAGGGAACTTGCATGTATTACTTTAAAATAAATCAATATCACAGATTATGCTCAGATATTGCAAGTCTGCATCTTTTCCTCGGTGCTGTGTGAGTTTGCTTCCACAGAATACGTAGCGGCTCCTTGCCAGGAGCATTCCTGAGCCCACATAGTTGGACCATGTTGGAATCTCCATGTCCAGACCTGTCTGGATCTTGCAGAAATATTAGCCCTGGCTCAATATCTAAAATACAGAGGCAAGGAGGCCAAATTAAATACAGGAGACAGAAGATCACATTTTAACGAATATCTGGCAGTTGGCTGGGTAGCTCCTCTGGATAGATGTCCTGCGAAGTCGCATGAAGATAACGCTAAGCATCTGTCCACTGACGCCAGGTGCCAGAGACCATGTTAGAACTTGTCCCAGCCCCTGGGAGGTAGCAATTCCCATGAACAAAATGAGATTGCAGCTCCCAGTCAACAAACCCAGCCCTAAGCCACGCCAGGACTGAAGTCTTCCTGCTATACCATGGTTCCTTTCCAGAAACTGGATCTGTTCTCCAACACAAGTCCGAGGGAGTTTGGAAAACGGGTGCCGGGTTGGAGTTAGGTTGACACAATAAGTTTCCGGGATTGCAGAGTGTAGTGGGGTGACTATGGTTCCCATTTGCCCATTCGGCATTGTGTGAGCAAACAGAAGAGCGCCAGTCGTCGGCGTTGTCAAGGAAACGGACATGCACGTTGCCCTGATTTGATGGGTACACATCCTACACGTGTGTTGAAATGTCACGCTGTAGCCCCCGATGCGTACAGGTAGTGTTAATTTAAAAATGATAATGTCTCTGACGTAAATAAATAGGAAGTCAGGGCTATGAAGAATCAGGACCGGATTTTCCCCGTGGGCAGACATCGTCAGAATGATGGCTTGGGGGAACAGAGTGGAAACAGGCAGGGAAAGCAGGAACCTTGAAGCCTGGACTTCCTGGCCAGGGCCCCAGCACCCTGGACCTCTCCCTGCCACGCTGGCTCTGTGTCCAGTCCCACCCTTTCCTAATCATGGCATCAACCTGGAAGTTCTAATATGAGAACTTCCTCAAAAGATAACCTAATACAGATGGGGAAACTGAGGCCAAGAGTAGGAAATCAATTTTAATAGTAAACCTGGGACTAGAAACCAATTTTCTCAATCATCAGGATGACTCCACTTATTGTACCAGAAAACCAAGCAGATGAGGTGCTCTATACCACGGACACAAAAAGCTACAGAGAGACCCTCCTCCAGGGGCTGGTGTTGTGGCCTGGCGGGTAAAGCCGTGGCCTACAGTGCCAGTATCCCATGTGGACACTGGTTTGAGTCCCGGCTGCTCCAATTCCAATCCAGCTCTCTGCTATAGCTCAAGAGAGACCCTCCTTAAAACGTCTTACCTGTACACGTGAGGTCAGAACTGGCATTTTAAAGGCAAATCTGCTTTGCAGATATAGTGTTTGGTTTTCTTCCCCCTTGGTTTGTCAAGTGTTTTTGGAAATTTTGAACAAGTTGATATGATTTAAAAATCAGGAGTCTTCCCATACAAATCCAGATTGCTGGCTTCTCTTTAATATTTCCAAGTTTGGAACATACTAGAACCATTTTCACACATGGCAACTATTGGCCAGAGCAGCTGGTGTGCTGGAACCAGCTCCTATTGTCCCACAAGAGCCAATTACAAAATGTTTAGACATGTTGTGTGGCCTCTCGCTAAACAATTGGGACCTTGAAATGAGCCACAGTGAGATTCTTCACACTGTGGATATTGGCAAAAGCTACAGATCAGGACTTTGAGTTCTTCCTCCTCCACTCCTCCCTCTCCCCTCCCACTCCACTCTCCTCTGCCCCTCTTGCCTCCCTTCCCTTCCTCCCTCCCCTCTTCTCCTTCTCTCCCTCCCTGCCCTCCTTGCTCCTTCCCTCCCTCCCTCCCTCCTCCATTCCTCCCTTTCTCTCTCTCTCTCTGTCTCTCCCAATATCTCATTTGCGCCCCCCTCCCCAGCCCAGTACTCGTTTGCCAGCACTGCACTGGCTGGAACTGAGGAGAAGTACCCTGTTTAGGAAACCACAGGCCCCAGGCCATCTGCACTGTTTATGGTACCTGCCTGGCCAGGGAAGGAACTCGAGTTTACGTCTCCTGTGATGGACTATGGATATAAATGGTGGTCTCCCTTAAGTAAGCTTGCACATTGTTTTTGAGTAAGGGAAAAGGATCAATCATTATACTCTCTTGATTTTCAACTAATTTAAAACCTGTTTTATTCAAATATAATACAATTTGCAAAGTTGAAAAGATCAACTTAAGGGATTACCACAAAGTGAATAGATTTAACAACATCCAGTTCAAGAAATAGAATACTGACAGCACACTAAGAAGTGCCCTCCTCCCCATAACCCACCCAGCCACTACCCTTTTCCTCCTTCCCATAACTAGCTTCTGTCCTGACTTGGAACATGTGATCTAGTCTGGACTGCTTTGAACTCTATAAATGGAATGCAGAGCTGCCTTCTTTGATTTCATTTGTGAGCATCATCCATTTCTTGGATATTTGAATTCAACATTTCTCTCTACGATTCTTATACAATTCATGTATTCATTGTACTATTGAGTTGTTTCCCAACTGAGCTATCTTAGCCTGGGTTCTCAGAGCAGGAAAGCCTGAGACAGAGGTTTGCCTGATGCAAGTTGATTTGGGAATGCTCTCCCAGGTGCAGGAGCTAGGGATGGGGAGAGAGAAGTGGGAGAAGGAGAGCCAGTGCACAGAAGTGTTTTTAGTTCACCAGCACTACAGCTCTGGCACTCCATCCTGTGGGTGTCTTCTGAGGGACCTTAACAAATGCTTTTCAGATCTGCTCCCCAGGAGGAACAGAGAATAGGGACATTTGTCCATTGTTCATTGGCTCCTGCCTTCTGTTGGTAAAGTCAACGCCCCCTACATGATTTTTCCTGTTCTTCTGCATTGCATGTATGTGAATTTTCCTGGAGAATTCCAAGTCGGAGAAGCTGCATTGTAGGAAATCCAATAAATATGCTGATTATTGAACTCACAAGATGCCAAAGCCTGCAGAAACTCAGTTGCTACAGCAAAAATGAAGCCAAGAGGGTGTTGAAGTTGTGCAAAAGAGATGTCCATGTGTGGGTTTCTTTCAATAGTGGAGCTTGAGCATTCTTGTGCACCTCTTTTGGTGTGTCAGTTTCTGTCGTAGAAACTCCTTAAAGCGGAATTGTTGGGACACAGGTATTCACATTTTCAACCTTCAGGGTACTATCAGCTAATTTTCTGAAGTGCCTGTATTTATTTACACTCCCGCCAGTCTTTTGCGACAGTCGTCGTGGCTTCAACATTTAGGGTCACTCTCACATCTGTCTTTAGAGTGTCACTTTAAAGGCCAAAGATTGTTGGCAGATTGTGTCTGTTTGGCTGTTGGGTTTGCTTTGCCCCACATTTTGTGCCTGGCCGTTTGAGTGCTGTGTCTTGGCTGCAGATGTCCTTATGTATTTGGGGCTGGTGGGGTGAGATCAACAACTTCACACTTGACCCATGTGGCATCCAAAGTAAACAAAGAGACAGGAAAATCCCAAAACAGAGTCACCACAATTGATGAAATTTCATTTATCAGGAAAGCTTTCCAAGTTTGACTAACTTGGGACTCCCTGTTGTGATACAGAATCTCTTTCTCTGTGAGGTGTTACAACTCCTGCCAGTAATGTCCAGGGGCCTGCTTTAGGATCCAGGCTGCCTGTAACACCCAATCTATGGTGGAGAAAGAGGAAGGAAGGAGAAACCGCCTGCCCAGGCCTGACCCTCTGTCTTTAGTTCCATCCCCATAGGAAGTCCTCCCGACTCCTTCCCAATGCCATGAAACAGCTGGACGCTATCACTCCCAAGTGTCCTCCTGGCTTTCTTTGGCCACAATACAACTCGCTGCCTGGGGACCATCTCGGCCTGACTTTCAGTGAACACTTCCTAGGAGATAGCAAGTCCAAGAAAATGAAGTATTTCTTGCTTCTAAATATCCCTTCCAAAAACAGGGCAATGGAGTTGAATGAGTTTGGAAAAGTGAAGCAGTTTCTACTCAAGAAACCTCAAGAAGTTCCCCAGGTTCCTCCCTCCTGAGACCTGCAGTGACCCTGCTGGTCCTTGGCCATACTGAGCAGAGGCTCTCCTGTTCTGCCTGTACCCCCTTTGCTGTTCCAGCCCACGTGGCATCCCGGGCAGGAAGTTCCTGGATACGCTGTGGGCCCATCCTGCCACGCCAGTCCATTGGTGCTGTGTCAGTGGTAAGAAGTCCTGAGAAAAAGTCCTCCTCTCTCCTTACCATGAACCAAGGAAAGCCAGACTTACGCCAGGATGTGTGTTCAACCAGGAGATGGCCTCATGTTTCCCAATATACTCTCGCCCTCTAAGAAAGAAGGTCCAAGTTACGGGTTTTTCTTTCAAATCTCTTCTTTCTCTTCTAGAGCAAAGCTATCTTGCTCCTGGGTATTTCTACATTTCATAGACTCTAAACATGCCAGGCGGTGATGCAGGTGGTAGGGAGCCAAGCTTAGAGCTTTATCCTAAAACTCCTCTACTGTAGAACGGCCACATTTATTGCTGGCTTCACTATGCTTACCCACTAAGCCCTTTCCACACATCTCTATACCCATGAATTCATAGTTAGGAAGTGATAGAGCTGGATTGCAGCCCAGGCGATTGGTCTCTGAAAGCCATGCTCTCAGTAGCTCTATCATTTCAGGCATGGATGCCAGAATGTGGACTCTCAGCTCCCAGCTACCTTCCTTAATCTACCTTCTTTGTAGTCCCAGCTCCCAGACTGTCTTGAAAATGCCTCCAAGAAATCTGGGCTGCTACCATCCCAACCCCTTATCTTCTCCCCAAGGCTCCCAGAAATTCTGAGCTAGGAACCCCCAGAGCCTTTAGAGCTGTCAGGTAATGGTAGCGTATGGTCTGTACAGGTGGATACCAGCAATTCAGCTTTGAGTCCCAGCTCCATCACTTTGCTGATGTGAAAACTTAGCAAGTTACTCAGCTTCTGCAAAGCGTACTTCCTACAACCATACCATGCTATCATAATACTGCCTGGCTTATAGGGTTTTTCATAGGATTAGATGAGCTGTTGAATGAAAACCTCAATGTAGTAAGGGCCATTCTGTGAGTGTGCTCAGCTTTTACTGGTTACCAAAGTCCAGTTTCATGTTTGAAATCTCAGGGTTGGCAAGTGTCAAATGGGTTTCCTTCGGATTCTGACTTTCCTTCAAGTGTTTCCTCACCCCCATTTCCTTCCCTGCTGAGAAGTCTCCATTCTTACAGTGTTAGAGTATAGCACAGAGCCTTGCACAGTATCAGAGGCAATGCACGTGCTTCGCTTTCCTTCTCGTTTTGTTTTCACAAAATCAACTTCACACTGACTTATCCTTACCACCTTATCTTGTTCTATTTGCTCTGCCCCTGGCAGCTTCCTAGAAGGGAATCGAGAGACCTCGATGCCACAGTCAGAGTTGTTTAGGCAACATCCTGAAGGCTAAAATCGCTTATCTGTCCAGAACTAAAAGTGGCTCGCTGCTGTAGAGCATTGTTGCCAAGCCCTATTATAGTTCACCCAGAGTGTCACTGTAGCCAGGCCCCTGACATTGACTTCCATTTTTTTTATAATTTTTTTACTTGACAGAGTTAGTGAGAGAGAGAGAGAGAGAGACAGAGAGAAAGGTCTTCCTTCCATTGGTTCAGCCCCCAAATGGCCACTACAATCTGAAGCCAAGAGCCAGGTGCTTCCTCCTGGTCTCCCATGGGGTGCAGGGGCCCAAGCACTTGGGCCATCCTCCACTGCACTCCCGGGTCACAGCAGAGAGCTGGACTGGAAGAGGAGCAACCAGGACTAGAACCCGGTGCCCATATGGGATGCCGGCATCGCAGGCTGAGGATTAACCAAGTGAGCCACGGCGCCGGCCCCAACGTTGATTTTCTTACAGAGGGGAGTATTAATGCTTATAGAATACACAGAGCATTTTGTCAAGGGAACCTTAGTAAGATATCTGTGAAGAGTTGCCTTCTTGTCCCCTAAGTGTTGTTCTGCTCATGTCAAATACATATTTTCTAGTCTCACGCAAGCACATATGATTGAGATTAAATTTCATAATAATTCTTCATCAGGCAGCGCATCAGGATGACATAGAGAGGCCCTCTCAGAACGGTCTTCTGTCCTGAGAACTTAGCATATATTAAAAACCTCAGACCCAAGGAGATGCAGTCCCTCATTCTCTGCTGACCCCTCGCCTCTCCGAGTGTGTTCCTGGCCTCTGCCCCACCCCAGTGTTTGATTGCCCGAGGTTCTCCATCTGATGAGGCCTGTGTCCAGGGCACTTGCTCCTCATCTCGCCTGGGCTCATACCAAAAACATAAAACTTGGGGCAGGTGCCTGAACCTTAACACTTCAAGGTGTAGCGCTTTTAGCCAATGGTATAGCTCTTATAATGTCCCAGATAACAACAGTGGTTATGGAAAGCGTTAGGGATGTCCCAGAGTAGCAAAAGATGGTGTGACTGCTGTAATGCCAATTGACTTAAAGGACAAATATGAGAATATTAGGGTTAAATTTGTTCAAGATGCTTCCAACAATACAAACAGAGACGCTGCAGGTAGTGCCGCTGCTGCTATTGCACTGGCTCCCTCTATTGCAAGGAGGGCTTGGAGAAGATCAGCAAAGGCATTGTTCTACCAAGGTTGATATTAGCTGTCAATGCCATAATTACTGAACTTGAGAAACAGTCCATGCCTGCGACAGCCTCCAAAGAAACTGCCCCAGGTTGCCCTGCTTTTTGCTTCTGGAGACTAAGAAATTGGCAACATCATCTCTGATGCCATGAGAAAGGTGATTAGAAGAAAGGATGCTGGGGTAGTGAATTTTACGATGTCAGATTGACTGGATCGAGAGATACCTAGACATCTGGAAAAGCATTCTTTGGGCATGCCTGTAAGAGTGTTTCCAAAGGAGATTAGCATGTGAGTCTGGATGAACTGGGTGGGGAGACCCAGCTTTGATGTGGGCAGGCAGCACCGGTTGGCTGGGCATGTGGGTAGATTAAGTGTGGGAGGGGAATTGATCTCTGGCTTTGAGAGATGGGACTTGATAGACTCCTGCCTTGGACAATGGTCACTGATCTTTGAACTCCAGGATGTAAACCAGCAACCCCCTTGCTGGCATGCAGGCTTCCCATTGTAACCAAGACTAACTTTCCCAGTTCTTCTTTTTCTTTTCTTTTCTTCTTAATTTTATTTAAGTCAGTTATCAGGCCCTTAGAGTTGAGCTGCTGCCAGCACCCCACAGTCTGTAGCTCACAGATGACTTGCGGTGAGACCTCTCAGCTGCTATAATCATGTGAGCCAATTCCCTTGATAAGTTATCCTTCCTATACCTATATACACATCCCACCAATTGTGTATCTTCAGAGAACCTTGACTCTGTAAGTGTCCTCACAGGAAAGGACAGAAAACACTGAATGAATTAGAAATTATTGAAGGCATGAAGGTTGATTGGCACTGTATTTTTCCATACATTATTAATACATCAGAAAGTTAGACATCTGAATTTCAGTATGCACATGTTCTATTGAGTGAAAAGAAGATTTCTAATGTCCAGTCCGTTGTACCTCCTCTTGAAATTGCCAATGCTTACGGTAAGCCTTGGCCATCATCTCTGAAGATACTGATAGAGAGAAACTCTGAGCTCACTCATGAGTAGGCTAAGGTTGGTCTTTGGATGATAGCAAAGTCTCAGGTTACAGCCGGAAGAACCGGCTCAGGAGAGGGGCATCCTGCTACAGTGTGTTAACTGCTGCTTAGGTCACCCACATTCCATGTCAGAGTGCCTGGTCAGCATCCTGGCTATGCTGCTTCCAGTTAGCTTTCTCGTAATGCCCCTGGGTAGGGAGCAGATGATGACCCTAGAGCTTAGGGTCCTGCCACACAAACGGGAGACATGGATTGGAGTTTCTAGCTCCTGGTTTGGCCTGGCCAGATATAGGTAAACATATAGTTATAGATATAAATACAGATATAGATATAATATAGATATGGATATGGAGATAGATAGAACTCTTTCTGTCACTCTGCCTTTCAAATTAATTAATTAATTAATTAATCTGTTTTTATTGCTGCTCATGGTACAGTATTTGCAGAAGAGTGGTAGATCCTAAATCTTGAAGATATTCAGCCTCATGATAGGAAAACTTAGTGAGGACATTGTGGCCAGAGATGATGTTCTCAAAAGGAAAAGGTGACAGAGCTCAAATTGAAAAGCATATTCAAGAAATTATCAGGGGGTGGATGTTGTGGTGGAATGGATTAATTTGCCACTTTGGATAACCACATCCCATATCAGACTGCTGGGGCGAAGTCCCACTTCCACTTCTCATCCAGCTTCCTGCTAAAGTGCACCATGGGAGGTTGCAGATGATGGCTCAAGTACCTAGGTCTCTGCCATTCACGTGAAGACCCCATGGAGTTTCTGGCTCCTGGCTTTGGCCTGGCCTAGCCCCTGCTGTTGTGGGTATTCGGAGAGTGGACCATCAAACAGTTAAATGTCACAATGAGTGTGAAAGGAATGAGTGGAAAGGAAAGCCTGTGTAGATGTCTGGCTAAGTTTTCAGATGGAGTAGCTGTGCGGAGGGTTGGTAAGACAAGCGCTGTTGAAGCAAATTAAGAGGAATGATTACAGATGCCCTCAATGGTACAGGAGCTGCCCTTGTTCAAGGAGACACTTGGGCCCTTCTCTGTATTCCAGCCTCAGACTCATTAACTCCAGCTAATGAAGAGTAAAAAAAAAAAAAAAAGGTACAGAGATCATTCAAAGAACACTCAAAATTCCTGCAAAGACCATCTCTAGCAACAGAGGTGTTAAAAGATCTTTGATAGTTGAGAAAATTCTGCAAAGTGCCTCAGAAGTTGGTTATGCTGCTGTGCTTGGAGATTTTGTGAATATGGTGGTAAAATGAATTACTGATCCACGAAAGGTCATAAAACTGCTTTAGTGGCTCCTGCTGGGGTGGCCTGTCCATTAGCCACAGCAGAAGTCATAGTCACAGAAATTCCGAAAGAAGGGAAAGACCCTGGAAGGGGTGCAGCAGGTGGCATGGGAGGTGGGATGGGTGGTGGCACATTCTGACACTTATAATTGTTCTGTCCAGTTATTAGCAAACTGGGACAGGAAGCTCAAGGCAGTGCTCCTCACCAATAACTTCACAGAAGTCAGTTCAGAAAAATGACTGAAGACAAGACTGCCTGATGTTTCAGAAAATCGCTAAAGCTGATCAGGCGCTGGTTTCCATGAACAACCTATACTGCTTTCTTGCTGTCATTGCCCATGCCTACAGGAAATTTATTTGATGTCTTTTAATAAAAAGGCATTTGTACCTTCCTGGGGTTGGGGGGAGGGCATAGCGGGTTTTGATTCTTGTCCTTTCTCCACATCCAAATCCACTTAGAGCTTCCCAGTAAGACCTCCCACCCTGGTGTTTCTGGATAGCATCCTTCCGGATGAGCGGCTCTGAAAACAGAAGTCCAGAAAGTCTGAGCAGTCACACTTTGGGCAAGACTTCTCTGCTCTTTCAAAACAGCCTCTCCTTGCAGTTAGCGCAACATGCTCAGAACTGCTTTTCTCTCCCCAGGGATCATCAGGGTCTTCTCCAACCTCTGTCTCTGTTACCCTAGGAGACACATATCTCGGATGTGGCCCAAGAGACACAGCAATCGCTAAGAATGTCCAGGAATGCAAAGGATGGAGCCCGAATTGAAGCCAGGGCTCCCGGATCATATCAGTTTACCCAGGAGCACAGCCTTCCTCTGTAGAGGTTACTCTTTTGTGCCCCCAAATGGGAATTGGAACATCCCTGCCCTGCCCCTTTCAGCAGCGTAGCTCCGTAACGGCGTCCGCTGCCATCCATTTCCCTGGAACACTTGCCGTAAATTTGCTTTTAAAAGACATTCTCTTACAATACCGTCAACGGCCCTTGCATTAAAAATGAGAAAAATATGGAAACATGCATTAAAATATTCGGAAATAAATGGCCTCTTTATTACATAAAAGCTCTCATGTGTCTCAAAGCTACTGAGAATAGAATAATTTATCATAAATGAGATTATTATTGCTGGGAAAAGGTCTATTTTAATGCCAGTTTTCTTGGGGATTAAACCAAACCCTAGCTGTCCACTGGGGTGTTCATGGATGTCTAAGTCAAATCCTTAAAAGCTTTAAGTGGAAAGTATATGCTGAGGCAGCTGTCTTGGGAAAGACAGAACACATTCTGTTTGTTCTTATCTCTGGAGGGTTCAGTTCCAGTGCTCCAGGCAAAAAAAAAAAATAATAAAATAAAAAAAAATCCTGAAGATAATGACTTCTCTGCAAGCAGGATGAAAATCCCCCTGCTCCGGGGTTTGAAACGCAATCTCTGAACCTCACACGCCAGCATTGGGGGCTCCAGCTGCTGGGTGGTGTCCAGTCTCAGGGAAACACTCAACAAAACAAATATTATCTGGAGCAACTTTATCTCGTTGTCCTGCTGGGCACATGGTGGAGACGCGAGAGGAAGAGTGCAGCTGTGGACTGCAGAGTCGGCTGTGTGCTCCCCCGCAGTCAGCATGTAGGGTGTTCCGGTTCCCACGCGCAGAAGCTGTGTGGCTGATTTGCGGAGAGGCAGAACACGACCCAAAGTGCTCCTCGTGAAAATGACACTGAATAGAATGTGGTCTTTGTTGAATTGGGGTGCTCTTTATAAACACTCAGTATCCTAATCAAGGAGTCTGTGATGGGAACGCCAGTTGTACCGGTGTTACGGGACACCGATTACACGGTTTTGAGGAAAAGGAAACCAAACCTGGACGGTAAGCTTTAGTGATTTCTGCGAGGCGGGGAGGGGGGGGGACATTTCCTTTTGCTCTGAGTTCCCGAGAGGAATGAGGTGCTGGTGACTGGGTGTCGCCGTCTCTGTCCTTAGAAAGCCTTTAGCACGTGCTCGGGTGTTGTGACAGCTGAGGAGCGGAATCTCGCTAATAGCTCTCCTTCCCTGCCCCTTCTTCTTCTCCTTTCCCCCGCCCAGTTCCCTTCCCCCGTGTCCGTTTGCAGCCTCACCTCTAGGCAGCACCCTGCTCTCTGCTGGCAGGGTCTGTGCGTGGTGCTGGATGTGCACATGGTCACAATCGTCTCTTATCTGGAAGGCGGAGGGAGGACTTGGGCAGCCCGGGGGAAATAGGAGCTGCCAGCGAGGAAGTCTGGCTGGAGGACAAGCCCCTCAGGACTGGCTTCTTGGCAGTCTGTCCCAGTCTTTGGATG
Source organism: Oryctolagus cuniculus (assembly GCF_051225735.1). Lineage (NCBI taxonomy): Eukaryota > Metazoa > Chordata > Mammalia > Lagomorpha > Leporidae > Oryctolagus > Oryctolagus cuniculus. The sequence goes on along the minus strand of NC_142880.1, from coordinate 64,225,897 downwards.
TCTGCACCGGAGTTACAATAACAGCCAGCATTTATTAAGCGTTCTGTTTGTGCCAGGCCCTATGCGTTAGCTCCTCTAATCCTTACACAATCCCACAAAATAGGCACTTCCACCATCTCTGCCTTCAAACAAGGCCCACGGCCCAGTGAGCCCAGATCAACTCCCAAGTCCACACATGAGCTGCTTACTGATGCAGCTTAGGGCCCATTTCAGAGCTGGAGCTCAGCCCACACTGCCCCTGGGCCGTGAGCAGTAGCTTCCTCCTTTAGTATTATCTCTTCACCCACTCTCCACTTTAAGTTTATAAGGACTTCAGAAAACTTCCTTCACACCTTCTCTGTTCCTTATAAATGCTAAAAGAGTGATATGATGGAACCTGGACCAAGACTCCCGGGGCCTGAATTCTTCTGAGTAGTCGCAGCTCACTGTGTCATCAGGACACTGGACCCTTGGGACTCAGTTTACCCCCAGTAAAGAGAGGAAGATGGACTAGTTGGTATCAGCAGAAGACTGGCCTCTGGCCTCTGAGTGGCTCCTGAGCACTAGAAGGGGTTTGGGGGCATGCCTCACCTGGGATCTGCCCGAGGGACATGAGGATAGCGCCTATGATTGCCATGACTGTATTTCCAAGCCCCAGATCAGAACCCCTGTTGTCCTGATCATTGGGTGACAATAAATTGTGATGCTAACAACAAACCTGCTCTGGAAAGTCAACGCATAGAAAACGTGGTGGGTGTAGCAGGCCTGCTCTCTTCTGAAGAGTGCCGTAGCTTGGACAGGGTGTGAGTGTGTCCCTAAAAGGTTCACGTGTTGGAAGTCTGGTCCCCATTGCAATGTCACTGAGGAAGGAGACCCCTTAGGAGATGAGTGGGCCACAGGCACTACCTTTGAAAGGGACTACGGTAGCATTTGCAGGACCGGGTTCATCCCCACGAGAGCAGGCTGTTAGGAAAGAGCCCGGCCTCTCTTGAGTCCTCTCATTTTCCACACATCCTGTTCGTTCCTCTCCGAATATCCTCACCAGGATGCCATCTGCCATGTTGTAACGCAGCCCCACTGCCCTCGCCAGAGGCCACCTGATGAGGCCACCTGATCTTGGACTCTGAGACTCCAGCCGTGAGTTCAAGAAACCTCTTCTCTTTGTCAGTCAACCAGCCTCAGGTATTTCATTACAGCAACAGAAAACAGACTGAGACAGAGGATGAGGCCCATCAAGAATCTTTCTTCTTATGCTGGCACCGTGGCTCACTAGGCTAATCCTCCGCCTTGCAGCACCGGCATACCGGGTTCTAGTCCCGGTCGGGGCGCCGGATTCTGTCCTGGTTGCCTCTCTTCCAGGCCAGCTCTCTGCTGTGGCCCAGGAGAGCAGTGGAGGATGGCCCAGGTGCTTGGGCCCTGCACCCCATGGGAGACCAGGATAATTACCTGGCTCCTGCCATCGGATCAGCGCAGTGCGCCGGCTGCAGCGCGCCGGCCGCGGCAGCCATTGGAGGGTGAACCAACGGCAAAAGGAAGTCCTTTCTCTCTGTCTCTCTCTCACTGTCCACTCTGCCTGTCAAAAATAAATAAATAAAAAAGAATCTTTCTTCTTATTTTCTTACCTCTCCTTTGACATGCAGTCTCTGAACTTCTTCACACATCAAGCTCCAGCAAGCAAAACAGAGCCGAGAGTGGGTTTTCTGTCCTGTTATAAAAACATTCCTAGGATTCTGGACTGTTTGGCTGCTCTGCACATTACTCACACATATGACAGATTGCCTTTTGTTCAGCAGTTCTAGATGCAGTTGGCAAAATAAGAGATTGCATCGAATCAATGCACCAGCTAGGGCAGCTGCATTGCCACTCAGAGGCCATCGACAGGAAGTGCGTTCTTAAACTCACTTTCCAAGTGACAGGACACAGCTCAGCAAATGCACCATGGTGAGACTCCTGGCTTTCCTTTAATGGGGATAAACCACCGTGGAGAGGGAAAGTGCCCAGTGGTATGTGATTTTTAAAATCTTCTAGCTGTTTAATAATTAATGCTTGTTTTGCTTCCATTCTGCTCCACCCCCTCAGCTCCATTTCCCCACTCAAAACAGATCTTTGATATCCTCTCAGGAATTAGGATATCTTTAGCTGTTTATGTAACCAGAGATTAAGTCCAATTTATGGAGAAATTTGGGAAAAATATCATGATAAGAAAAGCAGAAATATTTGCCTGGGGGTTACATGTGGAGATTGGCTCTTAGGAGCCTCAGCGGACGTGTGCCAAGAGGTTTTTGGTGGACTCATGCACTGGTGGTGGAGGCCACTGACTGGGATTTGCGGAGCTTGATCAAGTGAAGCACGTGGTAAATGATAACTGCCTTCTCTCTGCTGTGCGAAGAAGTAAAGACAAAACGTTAATCCCAAGACTGATTTTGGTTCTGCTCTTCTGTGAGCCTCTGCTCTGCTCCATGTTATCCGAGTTTTGTGGGTTGAACCCCGGTAGGGATTGAGATTTCTCTAGCTACACAGTTGTTGCAGCTTTGTGTATGTGAGTCTTGTGTATGGAATGGACATTGCCCAACCCATCACCTCTCCTACCGTTCTGTCCCACTGGCAGGTCTGCCTGAGCCTGCTTGATGCTGAGACCAGATAAGCCATAAATTGCACAAGCCTTATCCCAAGTGGATTGGAATGATGGAGAGTCACACTGTGAGCTGGCGCCAGCTTCTGTTCCTGATCACGAAGCAGCAAGTGAGGGGACATACGGGAAGGAGGCTATCCAGCTGGCAGATCTGGGACACTCCCCACGTGAAGGGGGAGGTAGACAGAGCCAGGCTGGCCTGAGCAGGGACAGTCATTGTCGTGGTCAGTCTGAGTCAGCAGCTCTTGATCTTGCTCAAGGTACAACAGCATCACTTGGGTTACTTGTAAAAATGCAGATACCTTGGCTTCAGCTCCAAAAATCATGATTTCTTTCCAATAGAGACAATCTTGGGAATTCTGAGCAAGCAGCCTAGCGTCAGAAACATTGTGAAGGGTAATGGGCTACGTGCCAAGAGAAAGTGTCCAGGAGGAGGAGAATAATAAGCAGAGTGGGGCAGTGAAAAGTCAGAAACAAAGCAAATTCTTTGGACGCCCGCTTAGACCCGGATCTCAGCCACACTCCCACTGAACCCGCATGAGCATCTGTCCCTCGTGCGTAAAATAGGAGGAACTAACAAGGATAACGACAGGCCCTGTGCAATGACCCCTTACTTAGCACGGGGTGATGGGTCTTAAAGGCTTTCCTCTATACATCTCAGCACATTGTAAGGATAGGGTAGCATTATCCCCATTTTAAAGGTGAGAACACCAAGGCACAGGTTGAGCTTATAACTTTAGAAGACGTCCTCAGTACTAACAAATGTTGGAGCTGGAACTCGAGCCAGGAAGTCAGAGCTGAAGGAAGACAGTGAGAAAATGACCAGGAAACTTCTCACTGCTGCCTGACTCAGAGGGGCTCGGGGGCTGACCTTCCTTCGGGGTTGCTGGAGCTGACCACCTGGCTGTGCGCAGGCTGCTGCGGAACTCAGCCGTGAACGCTGAAGGGTCGCAACAGATGGTGGAGGAGAGGACTGGATTTGAACACACATCTTGGAGGCTCTGTTTCCCCAACTCTAAAATGTGAGGGGGCTGGTGCTGTGGTGTAGCGGGTAAAGCAGCTGCCTGAAGTGCTGGCATCCCATATGGGCGCCGGTTCGAGTCCCAGCTGCTCCACTTCCAGTCCAGCTCTCTGCTATGGCCTGGGAAAGCAGTAGAATAGAAGATGGCCCAAGTCCTTCAGCCCCTGCACCCGCGTGGGGGACCTGGAAGAAGCTCCCAGCTCCTGGCTTCGGGTTGGCTCAGCTCTGGCTGTTGTGGCCGATTGGAGAGTGAACCAGTGGATGGAAGACCTCTTTCTCTCTCTGCCTCTCATCTCTGTGTATAACTTGACTTTCAGATAAATAAATAAATCTTTAAAAAAAATTAAATGCGAGCAGTAGCCTCCTTACTGCCCAGTGAGTGGCATTCCAATGAGATAATGCCTGTGAAAAGTATTTTGTGAACTTGACATTCTGTACATAAATCTGTGGTTATTGGGAAGACATATATGGCTCCAAAATGGAGCCAAAACCATCTTATTCCAATGGCCAATGATTTCCCTTTGAGTAAATAAAAAGTTGACCTAATGTATTTTCAGATAGTGGCTTAGTCTGCCTTTCTTAACAGGTCTTGTTCTCTGGTCGGTGAAGGTGGGAGATTAGGAGAGTGCTAAGGCTGCTTGTTTGAGAAACAGGAGGGTTTCATCCTAATGAGGCCAAGAGGCGCCGACATGCAGGTCATCCCACAGCATTCTGGAACATTCCATGTATTCCAAAAGGTGAGGAACTTGACCCCCACAGGCCAAGATTCGAGATCTCAGAAGAGAGACCCCACTTTGATATCTGGTCCTTGCAGTGGTGAGCACAGTCCATCCTCTAAGCTGAGAAAGTGTTGTTTATGTTTTTTGTACCATCTGTGGTTCAGACATAGCTGGTGTTTTGTATTTGCCACTGACGGTTTTTCTGAGCTCTGTTTGCTGTCGTGGTGATGCAAAAGCAAGAACCTCCTTTTGGGAAAGTCAACCCAGACCCACAGAGAGAAACATGACAAGCGCCACAGTTTCTAGACTGGACAATAAAAGCAAACCAGAAAAACAATCGCTCCACGTTACTGTCTCCTTTTCAAGGGGTCTCCTCATCATGGTTCTTAAGGAAACTCAGCCACCAGGGAGAAACAGTAATTTGTCCATATAGAGAACTTGCGAAAGAAAAAACTTTCTGGTGAGTCAGCACCCTCCGCCCATGGAGAAGCTCCATGCCCTTCCTCCTGAAAGGAGGAAGACCACTTTCTACTGGGAAAGGTAGACGAGAGACTTGGGAAGAGCCCAGTTTTGCTTTTCTTTCTTAAGGAAACATTTTTGCTACTTTCCTCTGGCAACAGATCAAACTCACTTTTCTTACCTGTACCTCATCAGCCGAGATGCTCTGCATTAGTCTTCCCTTTCCAGTAGCCCAGACTTCGGGTTGAATTCACTTATATGGAACTGAATCCAATCCCTCTCATTCTATTCTATTCCCTTCAATTCTGCTGCATAAACACCCAAGGAGCTGTTGTGGGTCTGGGAACTAAATAGGGACTGGGAGACAGAACTGGATGAAGCAAGATTATACTTCTGGTCTTCTGAAGCCAGACTGAAAATGGGAATCAGTTGGCCAATGGCTGCTCTTTGGGATAGGGTGAGATCCGAGAAGACAAAAAGGCCAAAAAGGATGAGGATCAAAATAAATATTTGGAATTTGGAAGTCAGGCCGAAGGAATCAAAGCAAGAGGGTGTCAAGATTTATCTCTGGGCAGACCGTCTGGGTGCAATCTCCATGCGTGTTGTATCACTGGGTAATACATCTGAGCTTGTCATGTACTTTTCACAGACATTGCTTCATTTCATTCTTAAAACAATCTGGTTATCATTCAGATTTGCAGATGGAGACAGGAAAGCTCAGAGTTACAACGTTCTCTAGGTCTTGAGGATTTACATGGCCAAGACAGGACATTGAGCTCCTGTCTTACGTGTCTCCTTATCTAACGCTCTTTCTGCTCTATCTTACTTTCCATAGACATGTGGCATTCATAGACCACTTGGTCCCACTCAGAGTACTTTTGTTGTCCTATGGCTGCTGCATTTGCTTAAATCTCAAGTCTGGAATGAAGTGGCCTTCAGGGACTGTAGATGTCATTGTTCTGTTGTTGGGTAGGGATACAAGACAAAGTCTTAGCTTCCTCGGCTTTACAAGTCGGAACTGGTCTAAGTAAGGTCAAGCATTGTTTTAATTCCATCATTCTGTGATTCTGAAATCTGTTATTACATTGGTTTCTACCCCATTTATTTTAGTCTTCCAAAAATCACAACGATTATGAGAAATAGTGTTCACGCCAGATTCATTAGAGGTTGAAAACAGAACTGTATTTCAGCTCTTTGGAGGCCAAAAAGGAACCTTGATATTTTTGCAAGTGTGAAAATTCTTTCAACTCTTGTCAGATTAACTAAAAACATCTGAGTGGTCTGCCTCCAAGCATCATAAAATTTTCTTTTAGGCTTCGAATTTTATTTTAGAGGAATTACATTCTCATAGATTACCTCTCACTGTGAAGGAAAAAAATTCCCTTCAAAATGTTGTACCCTCCTGCTTCCTTCTCCGCTGAGTCCGTGTGTGGAGGCTGAAAAGTTTCAGAGAACCCTGGTCGGCTGATATCTGCTGGGTAGGCAGAGAGCCAAACTATTGTTCTCGCTGTTTCTCAATACAGAAGGCAAAAGTATTTACTGCCTATCCCTGGAATCTCTGTCAATTAGCTTGGAATTTGAGGGATTTTCCTGATGTGCTTTGTGAAGGCCATTTGATATTTGGGGGCCCAGGTGAAAATGCTTAACCCTGTAGTGGAAGGCAGGCTGGCCCAGAAGACCAGCTTAGATGGGAGTGATGCCCTTACAAATCAATCCCTGACGAGGCCGAGAGCAGGGGCACTTCCCCCAAGCTCCGCTCCAGCTGACACCACGGAGGACACGGCCGCCGTGTGAGACCTGTGTGGAGCAGCTTGAGAGTGACTTTCTCAAAGCTCAGCCCTCCCACCCCGGTTCCAAGGCCTGACCACAGACTGACAGCCCCTTATTTCTGTTACTGCTAGGGTACTGCTGGGAACCTGCTTCATGAGCATCCGGGTGATCCTGACGCACGCTGTAGAATGACAACCCCTACCACCGAGGTTCCTAAAGGAAGCAGAATGTGTAAGTTACAAACTGATCCCTGTGTCACAAAACTCTGGTTGTGCAGCTGGATTTGTTAGTTCCTGAGTGCCTAAGACAGCATAGTGTGCTCTCCCCTCAAACTGCCTTGTACTGCCTTGCTAACTTAGAGTATAAAAGTAGGGAAAGACAAAGGATCGGGTTTGACTCATGAGACACAGGTCTAATAAAGCCCACATGCGTGAATGAACTGCGTGCCCTTCCTCCCGAAAGTCTCGAGTGCCACCCGGTCTCTTCCATCTCTCGTCAGTAACATTTGGTTCCCTGACCAGGAAACTGACCACCCTGGGTCTCTGAGCCACGGGGGTTAACGCATGGATGGAACAACCATGGCCACTGCCAGACAGATGGCCAGGCACTGCTCCCAAGACTTCAGGGAGATGTCCTCCCACCAGCAAGAATTGCCACTGTCCCTGCCACCGCCACCCGCTCAGACTCAAGGAGACTCAGGATGATCAGGCTTGGAAGCATCAGACAAGGTAAGAGTCCCCAGGGACTGGAGTCTAAGACAAGCCTACCCCAGGGAGCAGAAGGGGTACCTGATCTCTCCCCCAAGAAATCCACTTTGGGATTTCAAGGTAGGACTGGCTCTCAGAGGGAGCAAATGTTTTAAATCTATATGAGAGTTGTGTGAGCATGTGGCCACTCTTGCTTGCATTAGCAGTTTGAGTCTGTTGACCCACGGCACAAGCTACGGGTTTTGAGTGGGCCTGAAACCGCACTTCCATAGTGATCCTCCTATGGTCAAGGACCATTAGAGTCACTTCGCGACCCGTTATGGCTAAGAGGCACCTAACTTCCTGTAGGGCAAATGGCCAGACAGGCATCTGATTGGTCTCCAACTAGAGGCACCCTTCCTTTGCTTGTCTTGCATCTCTGATCAGGGGGTGGACACAGGATGGGTGGGCCTTCTTCTAAGTCCATGGTGTTAAGATATCATGCTCAAAATTTTCAAAAATGGCTTTTATGAGGATTATGGGACTAGGCTGACCCCAGTAGACTTAGACTCTGTGTATAGTTGAATGGCCCTCTTTCAATGTTGGTTGGCCACCAAGAGGGAATGACAGATGTTGCTGTAGACTGAGAAGTCTGGCGAATAGTTACAGGACAGCCCAGACAGCCAGATCAATTTCCTGACATTGATTCGTGGCTGTCCATCAAAGCTGCCTAGGTCCGGCCTGCAGTAGTTCAGAATGCAAAAGTGCTACCTTGACCAAAAGTTTTCAAGGGTGACACAGCAGAGGAGGAGGTCCTGCCCCCACCTTTCCAGGCTCCACCGCCACCTACTGTTCCGCCACTGGAATTGCACACTGGGACACCCTCTGTCCCACTCCAAGAAGTTCCACCTTCTCAGCACCAGAGACCCCTCCAATAACCCAACATCTCTGGTTGGCTCAGAACAGTTTCTCTCCAGTCCTCCTGATGCCCCCGAGAGAGACCCCGGCACCTCCTGTTATTGAAGCGGATGGTGCTGTTCAACCAGGGGACGTCACAGTCTACTATCAGCCTTTCACCACCACTGACATTCTAAATCAGAAACGTAACACACCCTCCTACTCAGAGGAGCCACAAGCACTTGTGGATCTATTTGAGTCCCTCTTCCAAACCCATTGTCCATCATGGGGTGATTGTCGCCAACTCCTCTCAGCCCTCCTCAACACCAGAGACAGAGAGTCCTTTGTGAGGCCCACGAATGAGCCCCAGAACAAGCCCCAGCTGCATGGACGGCCAAATTGTTCTTGACCAGGTTCCAGATGGGGATATTTACCTTCCAGAAGAGAGAACCCCCCTGGACCACTATCAAGAGGGACTCCTGAGAGGTCTCTGGGCAGGACCCCAAAAGCCCACCAACATGGCCAAAACTACCATTGTCACTCAGAAAAATGATCAAACACCAGACTTCTATGAGTGGCTATGTGAGGCATTCAGAATTTACACCCCTCTCGCCCCTGAGGCTCCAGAAAACCAGCGGATGGTCAACAGTGCCTTTATGGCCCAGAGTGCTCCCGGCATCTGCCGAAAACTCTAGAAGCTTGAAGGGTTGGCTGGCATGAACACCCTTCAGCTCTTGGAAGAAGCTAGCAAGGTGTTTGTTAACCAGAACCGTGAAGAAAGAAGAGAATCAGACTCCCACAACAAACACCATGCAGCCCTGTTGGTGGCTGCCATTGCTCAGGCACCTCTGCCCTCCCAGAACAAATCCAGCCACAGGACTAGGGGGCCCGCAGAGTCGAAGGCCAAGGTCATTGATAAAGGATCAGTGTGCCCACTGTAAGGAAATGGGTCTCAGAAAAACGAATGCCCCCAACTGCAATCCACAAGCCCCAAGACGCAAATACCGACCAGAGCCCAGGGATAGGCGCTCATCATGCTTGCTGGAGAGGACTGAGGCAGACCAGGTTTCCACACCCTCAGCCCCCTGAACTCAGGGGCTCCATGAAGGTAGGGGCCAGTCTGTAAAGTCTGTGGTGGACACAGGAGCTGAACACTCGGTCATAACTCGGCCTGGGCCCCTCTAGGAGAAAAGACTGCTCTCATCATGGCGGCCACCAGAACTCAGTCTGAGAAACCATTCTTCAGAACACAAACCTGCACCCTGGGTGGTCACTGGGTTGACCATGGGCTTCTCTACATCCCCGAATGCCCAGCGCCACTCCTGGGGTGCCCCACTGGACCTGACACTTAAACTCCACCTGACAACCTGCCTATGGCTCCGCTCCCTCCCTCATCCTGATGATGTCAATCGGCCATGAAGATGACTATAAAATCTGGGAGAGAGAGAGACTCCCAACACCAACTTGGAAGACTTCCTGTGAGCACATCCTCAGGCCTGGACTGAAATTAATCCACCGGGCATGGCCAAAAACCATACACCCATAGTAATCCCAATACGACAACAACAGCACCCCCTACCTTGGAGAGGCCATGGCCAAAAACCATACACCCATAGTAATCCCAATACGACAACAACAGCACCCCCTACCTTGGAGAGGCCAGCTGGGAATAAAAGAACACATCACCCGCCTGTGAAAAACAGCTATTCTGGTTGAATGTGTGTCCCAGTGAAACACTCCACTGCTGCCAGTTAAGAAAACAGGGGGAGTGGGATATTGACCAGTCTAGGATCTTATGCTGAGTGGTTCCCAACCCCCACACACACTCTTAGGACTGATTCTGCAGGGGCCATCGGGCTCACCTGTTTAGACACAGCTCACCTGAACAAGGCTGCCTCAGGGATTCAAAAATTCGCCTCCTTTGGGGAAGCACTAGCAGCAGACTTAGAAGTTTCCTGCTGACTCATTGAATTGATGGTGTTTCAGTATGTAGATGACTTCCTGCTGATAGGAGGCTTGAGATCTGGGAACTGGCTGTGCTCCTGACTCTGCTACAGGAGTGGGATATAAAGTACCCTGGGAGAAAGAAAGCCCAGATAACTCTACAAACCATCGAATATCTGGGATTTGGAATCTCTCAAGGAACGCAGGCCCTGGGACCAGAAAGAAAATCAGTGGTGTGCAACATTCCTGAGCAGTGTCTCTGTCGTGTCTGGATCCCTAGATTCTCCCTGACAGCTAAGCCTCTCTATCAGCTCCTCCCAGGACCGGAATCTTCTCCCTTCATATCTACAGAACATCGCTGAGTTTTCAACACCCTTAAGCCTGCCCTACAAACAGTGCCCTGCCTCTCTGAAGTGACTAAACCCTTTTATCTGTGTACATGAGAAAGGAAAGCGGGAACTATGGGTTCTGACTCAGCAGATGGGCAGAGATGGGCGGTCTACCTATCCAAGCAGATCCGTTCAGCTACCAGCAGCTGGCCACCATGCCTCCGGTCTCTAGCCACTTTTGTCCTCCTGCTCTGGGAAGCAGAAAAACTGACTCCGAAGCAAATGATCCACTTACAGGCTCCCACTCAGTGATGACTCTGTTGAACTGTAAGGGCCACTGCTGGCTGTCACAGGGCAGGATGACTCAATAGCAGGCCCTGCTGTGCAAAAACCCACATCTAACACTTGAGCCTGTACAGACCTTAAACTCTGACCCTTAGCAGAATAGGAGGCACCCCCTGACCATGACTGTGCAGAGCTCCTAGATGAGGTCTTTTCAACCCAACCTGACTGAACTGACCAGCGGCTCCCTAACCCGCATCTGGAACTCTTCACAGATGGGAGCAGCGGGTGGCCAGGTATGCAGTAGTAACTGCCACTGCTCCAGGGGAAAGTAGATGCCTCCCAGGGACCTGGTCTGCACAGCGGGCTGAACTCTGGGCTCTAATACAAGCCCTCCTTCCAGGAAAGGGATGGAAAGGGTCAACATCTATACCAATTCTAGGCACGCTTTTGCTACCCAAAATGTCCATGGAGCCATTGACAAGGAAAGGAGTCTCCTCAGTGCTGGCAGCAAGAAGATTGAAAACAGAAGAGATTTTAAAGTTACTCAAAGTTATTTGGGATCCCCAGCAAGTGGCAGTAAGTGGCAGTCATGGGCTGCTCAGGCCTCTCCTATAGGAAATCGTTCCACTGTACAGACTCCTCCTGACAATAGGAAGCAAGAATGGTCCTGCATTTGAGGCCAATATAGTCTACCAGCTGGCCACAGCCATGGAGATCAAATGGAAGCTTCACACAGCCTGGAGACTGCAGAGCTCCAGGAAGGTTGAAAGGGTAAATCAGAGTCTCACAAAAATTTTAGGAAAATTGTGTTTTGAAACTAGATTGCCACGGGCCAGCCTCCTTCTGTTAGCCTTGCTCGGGTCAGGTCCACTTAGGAACCCGCTGGGTACTCGCCATTTGAGATACTGTATGACCAACCTCTCCCTTTGCCTCACCTTTTTAGTTTTAAAATTTTATTTATTTATTTCTTGTGATTTACTAGTTCCTGTGTCATAAAACTCTTATGTTGCAGTTGTGATTTGTTAGTTCCTGAGTGCCTAAGATTAACAGTGTGCTCCCCTCATCCAAACTGCCTTGCTGTTACATTGTCAATTTAGGGTATAAAAGTAGAGAAAGATAAAGGATCAGATCTTGATTCATGAGTCTAGCCAAAGCCACATGCGTGAGCACAAGCAATCAAAGCCAAAATTCACAAATGGGATAACATGAAAGTGAGAAGCTTCTGTACTGTAAAAGAAACACTCGGGAAAGTGAAGAGGCAACTGACAGAATGGGACAAATTATTTGCAAACTATGCAACTGATAAAGGATTAAAAACCAGAATATACAAAGAGATCAAGAAACTCAACAATAACAAAACAAACAATGCAATGAAGGAATGGGCCAAGGACTTAAACAGGAATTTTTTTCAAAAGAGAAAGTTCAAATGGTCAACACATGACAAAATGATCTGGATCACTAGCCATTACAGAAATGCAAACCAAAACCATAATGAGATTTCACCTCAGCCCATGTAGAATGGCTTTCATATAGAAATCAATAAACAACAATGCTGGTGAGGATGTGAGGGGTAAAGGTACACTAATCTACTGTTGGTGGGAATATAAACTAGCAAAGCCACTATAGAAGGCAGTATGTAGATACCTCAGCAATCTGAATATAGAACTACCATATGACCAAGCTATCTCACTCCTGGGAATTTACCCAAGGGAAATGAAATCAGCATATGAAAGAGTTATCTGCACCCCTATATTTATTGCAACTCAATTCACAATAGCCAAGACATGGAACCAACCCAAATGCCTGTCAACTGAAGACTGGATAAAGAAATTACGGGATATGTACACTATAGAATACTACACAGCAGTAAAAATAATGAAATCTAGTCATTTACAACAAAATGGAGGAATCTAGAAAACATCATACTTAGTGAAATAAGCCAGTCCCAAAGGGACAAACACTATATATTCTCCCTGACCTGTGATAACTAATAGAGCACCTGAAAGGCAGCCTGTAGAAGTGAAATTGACACTTTGAGAAGAAATGATTTGAATAGTCCTTGTCTTGACTGTTAAGGATCAGTGTTTTTTTTAGTACTATTTGTTGAACTCTTTACTTAACATAGCTAAACATATGTGTATAAAGTCAATGAATTTAGATCTCAGTAACAAATAAGAATGGGAATAAGAGAGGGAGGAGGCGGAGGGGTAGGAGTGTGGGTGGGAGGACAGGCATGGCGGGAAGAATCACCATGTTCCTAAAATTGTAATTATGAAGTATATGAAGTTTTTAACTGTAAAGCTGTATAGTTCTGTGTACATTCCTATGGACTTACTTCTCAGGGTACAGTTTAAAAACTTGCCATGGGACCCCAAGTCCCCTTAAGTTGGGTGGTAAAAATATCACCTTAAATGTTGAAGTGATCATATAAATAAGACTAAGTGTCTGGTAATATTGATAGATTTAAAAAGGAGTGAATGCTCCAACATGGGAAGCAGGCCACACAGCAGACTCATAGAATGACAATTGCTTTAGATAGCACTCTGACCTCAGAATCAGCCCTTAAGCATTCTGTGCATAAAGTTAATTGAAAATGGATCTTAGTGGAGAATGAGACTGGGAATGTGAGAGGGAGGAGGAAGAGGGGTGGGAGAGTGAGTGGGAGGGCGGGTATGGTAGGAAGAATCACTATATTCCTAAAGTTGTACTTATGAAATGCATGAAATTTGTGCTCCTTAAATGAAAGGTTTCTTTGGGGGAAAAATAAATAAATACATACATACATACATAAAATTTTTAAAAAGCTGCATGAATGAACTGTGTACCTTTCCTTCCAGAAGTCTCAAGTGCCACTTGGTTTCATCAATCTCTTGTCCATTACATATACACACCCAGCAAACAAAAACAGTTATCACTGCAAAACCTCTTATGGAGTTACCAAGAATAAAGTCCCAGCTGGAGGACCTGCTCCCATGGAGTTGCTAGGGGTGCAGAGAGAAGCCCTAATAGGGCCCTGGCTCCTGCTACAGTGTTGTACTATGAAAATTAATGGTAAAACTACTAGTCAAACAGTTCTGTATATCTTGTGTGGTTGTGTGGCATTCTGTTGAAATCTCTACTTAGTATATAGTAAGTTGATCATCTGTATATAAAGATAATGGAAAATGAATCTTGATGAAGAATGGGATGGGAGAGGGAGTGGGAGATGGGATGGTTGCGGGTGAGAGGGAGGTTATAGGGGAAAAAGCCACAGCAATGCAAAAGTTGTACTTTGTAAATTTATATTTATTAAATAAAAAAAGAGTCAGTGCATTAAGGAGGCAAAGATAAGGAGCACACAAAAGTAAGAGAGTGTGCTGGTAAGTCACAGGTGTCACCAGATCCAGGGTTGGCCTTGAGACAAGGAGAGGGTGTGCACAGCCAACACTCTGTTAAGAAGAGCTCAATTGTTTGTCTTTCAATTTGATGCTGGCTATGGCAGCTCAATGAGACATCCTGTTAAGTAGCTACCTCCATGGACCTTGGCAGGAAGGCAAGATGGATATTTTCTAGCCAATCCTTTTCCTTCCCAGTAAGATGTAAACAACCAATGAGGTGATCTCAGCCAAAAGCCAGGCCATTCTGAATGTCAAGGTGAGAGGTGAAGGAGAACTCTGGAGTCCCATCGGGCTGGTGACAAAGTGGAGAAGGCTTAGAGAAAACTGAGTGAAACCTGAGAGCTAGCAGGGAAAGGATGTAAAACAAGGAGAATGGAGTGCAAGCTTTGCTTACCATTCTCTGCCCATGGCTTAGCTCTGGGTTAGAATTCTGACCGTCTTACACACCGGGCGACACACCAGCCTTCCAAGAAGGGTGGCCCCCTGGTTTTGGGCTCGCTGGGCCTGCTGCAGCCTTGGCTGGAGCACAGCAGCCCGGCTGCCTGCTTGGAAGCTTCCCTTCAGGACTTCCGATGACCATTTTATTTATCAGGCAGCTCTGGCTCTTAGTTCGCAAAAGCGAGCCAACACGTTAATTAACGCAAAAGGTTAAGCCATTGTTTGACTCCCTGGTTCTGCGGAGGGGAGGAGAGGAGCAGGAAGGTAGGGTGATCTCTGCTGGCCTCTGTTTATAGGAAGCCCTTGCATTCCCCTGAGCTCGGGGCTCTCAGGGGCCAGGCTGGTGATGAGCAGGCTGGCGGTAAGTGGGAGCACACTGTGGCTTTGTTTGTGCCTGTGGGGAGTTTTTGGTAAATTTTGTTGCTTCCAACCCCCTATAAAAATATTTGGGGATTCAACGATGCTGAGTCTACATTTCTCACTTGCAACTCACACATTCTCTTCCTTGAAATGTGTAGGGTTTTTGGTTTATTTTATTTTTTTTTGTCCTCACTGGCCAGGGACAGTTTCTCAGTAGCCCTTAGTGACCCAGTGGGCCAATCTGGCTAAACTGACACAAACCAGATGGTGTGCAAACAGATCGTCTCTGTTCACCCAGGCCTTCCCTCCTGAACGTGAAATAGAGTCGGGGAATGCGCCTTCTGGAAGTTCACAGGGATTCCTCTAAGCCAGTGGGACCTGTTTATTTTCTCTGAGTTTATTTATTTCTCCATTGTAAAGGGGATACTGTTCCCACGCAGAGGCTCCTGGGTTCTTTTAAGTCAGTGGAGTCAGGGAGGCCTTGAGCTGAGAAGCAGCAAAGTCAGCGGCCTCTGGCAGGCTGGGAGTGCACACCTGTGCGCCAGCCAAGGGCAAGCCCAACCTCGGGGTGGAACGAGGGGCTTCACACTTGAAGCGTCCATTCTCGGGGGTCACAAAGGTAGGTATTTCACAGTTGTTATTTACAGTGAGCTACGACGTGGCCCTGGCTGGCCCAGTCTGGGTTTCGTCCTCGACCTCCCAGGCCAGCTGGCAGCAACGGCAGCCCCCAGTGCTCAGAAACCCCTCCTGACCACACACAGCAGTGGGACCCCCCCCCCCACAGTCCCCGGCAGCCAGGCCTGTGGTTTGGACCAGCTCCTCCCCTGGCTCCCTAGGAGAGACCTGGGGTTCCAGGCCTCCAGGCTGTTGAGCCTCTTTGAGGAAAATGTGCCTGTTGAGAGCAGATCCTAGTCAAGGTACAAGGGCTTTGAGGGAGGGATTTGTGTTGCCTCTGTGGCTAACGGAGCCGGTTGCCTGATCTACCAGATGCCTCCACGAGTGCTTAGCTCCCCTAAGTCTGGTTTTGCTTCTTACCTAAGGCCCATCCAACAGTGTACAAGCAATGAGTAGTCAGCAAGGTGCTTGGTGCTGACCATAATCCCTGCATCTGTATTTCACTTGACAGTATTCCCAGTACTTCGCCATCCTGTGGTCTCATTTGCTTTCCACTCTTGCTGAGCAGGTGCCCACAGCATCACTTTAAAAGGCGCTATTGAGGCAGCTGATGGAAACTGGAGCCGCAAAGCCAGTAAGCGGTGGAGGGGGGCTGTGACCCAGGTGCTCTGACTGTAAAAAAGAGCAGCTTCCACACCGCAGCCACTTAGAAGCCCAAGCCTGAGCACCTGCTTCCGGAGTCCCGCTCTCTGCCACAGGTCCTTGGCAATCAGAAGCAGCAAAGGGAATGAAGGGCGGGAGCCAGAGCTCAGTGCCTGTCACCACTTGGTGCTCCTCCTTGAGCAGCTCTGAGTGTAGGGTTAAGAGCAGGGTGCCCAGCTCTGCCAGTCACAGGTTGTGCGACTTGGAACAGTTACTCAGACTCTCTGTGCCTTAGTTGCCCATCTACAAAAGGGAGATCATAAAAATTCTCGGTTCACTGGTTATGAGCGTTAAATGAGTTACACCTGCGTGGCCTTAGAACCGTGCTTAGCCTAGTGTAAGTGTCGGATAAGTGCTGGTTAAATGCGTGAAAGTCTTCGCACCCTGGCTGCTGGGGCTGAGGGTGTGCGTAGGGCTGCAGCAATTCTGTCCAGCACTGGCCTAGGGGCGACAGCTGGACACAGCAAGCGGAAGAAGCCCATCTTGTTCTCCCCGAGCAGGGGTCGCTCTTGAGTTGGCAACATTTCTTCAAGCACTTTGAGAATTAGAGGGAAGCTCCGCAGCTCTTGCTGTACTGGAAAACGCAGGGTGAGTGTGGACCCCGTGTCTATGGGTGCAGGACGGGTGTGGCTGAGAAAGAGCTGCTGTATAGTCACAGAAGGATCATTAACCGCAAAGACCTTGACCGCCACCTAATGCAGTGTCTTCCTAGAACCAGCTCTCTCCTCTACCAACCAGGCAGCAATGTTCCACAGTGGGAAAGGCGCTTGCCTGGGGTCACACTGCTACCATGGCCACCCCTCTGAATTGCTCTTTCTCCCATCCTAATAGAAGACCCAGAGTGAGGATCTGTAGAAATCTGCAGAGGATGCTTTGTGGCCCCAGCCCTGAAGGCAAAAGTAGATTTTGGGGTGTCCCCTCGAAGACTCTGACATTTTGCAGAGGGAAGAGGGTTCTGGATCTCCACCACTCTGCCCCCAATCCTGTTGTTCATGGGTACTAAGGTGACCCCCTACCCTCCCAGGAGACCTTACCAAACCAGGCGCCAGTTCTACAGGTGTCCTGGAGGACTTAAGAGCTGTGAAAAGGCCCCCAAACTTCACAAGTCCCTGGGTCTGCTGTTAAAACGCTCAAGGCAGGGATAGGTACACAGTGTACTATGTTTTTTCTGGGCCAGAAACACCCTTCGTTGCCTATAGCCGCACCCCCCCAACACCTCTTTACAAAATGGTGGGGAAGGGGATGAATAAGCTGTACAGTTCCACAAACACAGGGAAAGACCCACGCTCCCCAATCCTAGCCAGAGTCCAGAGAGCTTAGGATAATGGTCACTAGCATCAGCTTTCATTATGGGCTAAATGCCCCTGCTTTGCAGATGGGGAAATTAGGCCTCAAAGATGTTGAAGAACTTGCCTGTGACTGCACAGCCAGAAGGGGCCAGAGGCCCGAGGCAGCACCCTTGACCTCTCTGCTGCACTTCCTCTGCCAGCGCCAGGACGATCCATGGCCCACAGCAAATCCGCAGACCTGCGCACACTGAGAGGCCTGAGGCAAAAGCGAATTTAAAGAAAATGAAAGAGAAAAGAAGAGCCGCTCAGGATCCATCTGGAGAGGAAGCGCAATGGGAAAGTGAATTGGACGAAGTCAAGGTAAGAGAGGAAAAGAAAACCACAGGTTTTCCTGAACCTGCTCATCATACAGCTCTGGAAGCATTTTCTTATCTTTATAAGCCATATCTGGCTGCTGCCAACTGTTTGCATATGTGCTGATTGAAACATTTTTATGGCTTTATGGATGCAATAAAGTGAGGGTACTTAAAGGCAGCAATGGCACGTGTGTGCTCATGGAGGCGCCTGGAGTCAAGATCTCAGAACGAGGTGTGGAGGTAGGGATGGAAGGATGGAGGCAGGAGTGGAGAGGCGTTAATGGCTCAAGTATGAAAGCCGAGTGTGCAGGGTATGACCAGCCCCATAAAGCGAGCAGCTGTGGGCTTGAAGGAGAGAGGGGGATGAGATGGAAGAAATCTTGAGCATGCGAAGATGATGATACTGCTAAAAGGCATTAGGGTGGGCTGCTTCATTCCCAGCAAAGGGGAGTTCTGTGGAGGGAAATGAGAAGAATGTGGGTATTCAAGACAAGAGAGGGCCAGTGGCCCGCTGTGGGAAGGAAGGAAAGCAAGAGGATCTAGGGACCAGTATTCGCAGATGGAAGGGGTGGTGCGTTCTAGTGCCTGGACTGTAGCACGAGTCACTCTTACTGGGAAAATGGCAAATCTCTCCTGCAGATGTGCTGGGTGTTTGGGGCCAGAGGAGGCAGCCGGCAGTGAAAATGCTTCAGAGATGAACAGGCAAAAGCCTTCCATCTTCAGGAAGGCTTTTATACCCCAGGGAGGGTACAGCACTGTCGGATGTGATGCAGAGTTGCATACATAGGAAATGTAGCCACTCACATGGGCTTTGAGACCTTAATTCAGGAAGTGATGGGGTTTGTAGCAGGGAACATGAGGCAGATCTGGGGAAGCTTTGCAGGGGAGGTGGTATTTTGGGTGGATCTTGAAGGATGAGAAGGCCTGTGTGAGAGAAAGGACTTCCCGGCCTCGGAGGCGCCCACTCACGGAGAGGAGCCCAGGGCAGTCTGGTTCAGGTGACGCTTTGAAGCGGCCGGGCTGAAGGCTCTTGAGAAGTTGGAAGAAGAACCAGTCGTGTGATACTGCAGGAGCCATGCGGAGGAATCGAGGCTGATGTTTCTCAACCAGTTTTCTGCTGTCATACCATTTGTATCCACAGCCCAACACTCCAACTTTCTACCTCAGAACTGTGGGTGGGGTAGAGAACCTCCAATGAGGGGAACAGTAGGGTCAGAGCTAGGTGATGAACTAACTCGGAATGGATACTGAAGTCAAGAATATCAGCTTGGTATCAATTAAGATTGTCCAAGTAGGGATGATGAACGCATAAGCTCTTGAGGGATGTGTAGAGGTAGACACAAATAGGTTTCATTCATTTTTGCCTTTGTTAAATGCTCACAATGGGCCAGGCACTGTATCTGGTATTAGGGCTACCAAAGTTGAGCTCCATAACCTATGACCCATTGCTTCCGGTGTTTGCAGCAGATAAAGCAATACTACACATAGGGGCCAAGACAGAGGGCACCCACGGCAGCACTGAGAAGAAGTATTGAGTTTCATGTGGCTCCCAAACAGGCTTCCTGAAGGGAACAGGTTTCAGATGAGGCTGAAAACTGAAGTAGGCACCTGTCAAGGTAGAAGGAGGAAAGCAGGTGGCAGGTGTGGGGAGGAGGATGGACGGGCCTGTGCAAAAACACAATGGCATGAAATGGCAAATGAAGGAGGAGGAAGAGCAAGGCTGCCAGATAATGGGCCCAGCTCTGTATCAGTAATTCACCATGTGTTACTCCATAGTCTTCGAGGCGTGTGGAGGCTGGACATAGGGCATGGGGGGACAGTGGCTGAAGGTTGAATGAAGACTGCCGTATTGAGGAGTTTGACTCTTTTTTTGTGGGAAAGTGATGTGCTCAGATTTCTGTTTTGCCAAATATTATTCTGGCAGCGGTGTGGAGGATGGCTGGAAGGGGCACAATTTTGGAAGCAGGAAGGACAATATATGTAATCATGAGATGAGGGAAATGGTAAAGGGGACAAGAGTGAGAACGCATGATGGGGAGGGCGTCAGTGTGAGGGGTGGGTGACCAGACTTGAAAGAGGAGGAAGGAGGAGCTGCCTTGCTGATGTGCCACTGTGGTTGCTATGGTATCATTCACAGAATTAGAGACTAGGCTGCAGTGACAGCTGGGGCATGGCAGAAATGAGAGGTTTTGGGTCCTGTTCTATGTCTATCAAGGAATCATTGCCTGGGAGTGCTTTCCAGAAAGCAGCTGGATATGCAAACCCATAGCTAAGAGGAGAAGCCTAGCTGGAGTAATGGAGTCATTGCTCCATATTGGTGATTGAGTCGCTGAGATCCCGCAGCGCTATATGGGAGAAGAGGGCCATGGACAAAGGCTCGAGCATCAGAGTAGGGGTGTGCAAGAGGTAGAGGAAGAGTGGGGACAAGATAACCACCTAATAGCAGAGGAAATTACATATTAGCATACTTGATGGGAATTTTGGAAGCTGATACTTAAAAGAATGTTGTATGACTAGTGGAAATAAAAATGGCCTAATACAATAATAAAACTTGGAGATATTTTTAATGAACATGTTAAAATCGGTATAACACCATCTCAAGAAAATAAGTTGGGTATATGCAGTTTTAAGAATAAAGGGGCCAGCGCCATGGCACAGTAGGTTAATCCTCTGCCTGCAGCAGCAGCATCCCATATGGGCACTGGTTCTGGTCCTGGCTGCTCCTCTTCCGATCCAGCTCTCTGCTATGGCCTGTGAAAGCAGTAGAGGATGGCCCAAGTACTTGGGCCCTTGCACCCACGTGGGAGACCAGGAAGAAGCACCTGGCTCCTAGCTCTTGGCTTTGGATCAGCATAGCTCCAGCTGTTGCAGCCATTTGGGGAGTGAACCAACGGAAGGAAGACCATTCTTTCTGTCTCTCCCTCCCACTCTCACTGTCTGTAACTCTACCACTCAAATAAATAAATAAATAAATAATCTTTTCAAAAAAAAAAAAAAGAATAAATGATGGGGCCAGTGCTGTGGCATAGTGGATAAAGCCGCTGCTTGCATTGTCAACAATCCCATGTGGCACTGGTTCAAGTCCCAGTGGCTCCACTTCTGATCCAGCTCTGTGCTATGGCTTGGGAAAGCAGTGGAAGATGGCCAAGTCCTTGGGTCCCTGTTCCTGTGTGGGAGACCCAGAGGAAGCTCCTGGCTTCAGATTGGCACAGCTCTGGCCATTTCAGCCAGTTGGAGAGTGAACCAGAGGATGGAAGACCTCCTTCTCTCTCTCTCTCTCTCTCTCTCTCTCTCTCTCTCTCTCTGTGTGCGTGTGTGTGTGTGTAACTCTTTCAAATAAATAAATCTTTAAAAAATAAATAAATAATGATGAGGGTATTTGGCACACCAGCTAAGTTACGGCTTGGGACACCTGTATCCCAAGTCAGAGAGACTGCTTACAGTGCTAACTCCTCTGCTTCTGATCCAGCTTCCTGCTAATGTGCACCCTGGGAGGTAGCAGGTGATGGCTCAAGTACTTGGGTCACTGCCACCCATGTGTAAGACCTGGATGGAGTTCTGGGATCCTGGCTTCAGCCTGGCCCAGTCTGGGCCATCACAGACATTTGGAGAGTAAACCAGCAGATGAAACAGCTCTTCTCTGTCACTTTGCCCTTTAAAATAAAATGAAAATAAATACAATTTTTAAATTGAAGAGAATGATGACAGCTAACAACAACAACAAAAAAACACAACAGCAGTGTCCCTTCTGAAGAAAGCAAGCAACACCATCTATAATGTATGTTCAACAAACAGATGGAAACTGAATCAGATCATAGCTCTAGATTCAAACTTTCCAGTTTACAAGACCTAAGAGGACAGAGGACCAACTCACACAACAGCATGAAGATGAAATTCCAGCTAAATCCAGGCAGTGGGTAAACAACGTGATGTCCTCAACAAATTGCAAAGACAAGAAACAAGGGAGAAGAAACTATATATTACCAGACTTGAGACACAGCAACAAAACACAGTGAGCGGAATTTTTGGATCCTGATTTCAACAAAGCCAACAGTACAATTTCATGAAACAGCTGGGGGGAATTTGAGCCCTACGTGGAGGTTTCCTGGCTTTAAGGAATTATTTCAGATGTTTTCAGATGCCACTTTGTTGTAGAATCCTCATGCTTTAGAAATATATATTTATAGATGGACGTATATAATACTGGGATTTGCTTCAAAACAATCCAGTGAGGGTGGTATAGAAATCTGTGTGTTACAGATGAAACAGGAAGTGTATCGGTAGATAATTATTGAGTCAAGATGTATGATTTGTAAGGACTGAGTATACTGCTGTCTCTGTTCTGTACGTGTTTGAAATGACCATAATGAAAGGTTAAGAACGATCAAAAGAATGAGCGTTAAGGTAGCCGGAAAGTGCTTTCAGAGCTCTGAACGGATTCACAGGCACGTTAGGTATTATTTTGAAACTGTTATTATTTCCTTTTGTTCTTGAATCTCCTGGTTTTAAATGTTCCTAATTAGATGGCTTCCACCAATTCATAGAAGTCAGAGACGCTGGCAGCCACTGTCACACAAGGAAACATGGTGCGTGTGTGTGTGTGTGAGAGAATGTGTGTGTGTGTGTGTGTGAGTGTGTGTGAGAGTGTGTGTCGGTGTGTTTAACACAGTGATTGGGAGTATTGCTTTTTTTCAGTTTGTCAACACCTGGTCCTCTGGGTGGCAGCAGCACAGGAGACACCAGAGATGGGGTCAGAGTTGACGCTTTCAGAAAAGTTGGAATTTTGGCTGCCTGTGTTTCAGCAAGGTCTCAATACAGCGCTGTAAAGAGAGGTCTGGCATGGACCTCAAGGTCATGGGGAAATTTAGAGGTGAGTCCCTTGAGTGCAGGAGCAGTTGCTATGTAGGCAGATTGGCATCACCAGCTCAGGTCCAGACAAAGCTGGAAGCCACTCGACTTGAGAAAGGGAAGTGTCCCACGCTGTTCATAGTGCCAAGACAAATGACCTGAGACAGACAGAAATTCGTTTCCTCATAGCTGGAGGCTGTGAGGTCCAAGATCAAGGTGCTGGTGAGGGCTTCGTCTCTGCTTCCACGACAGCACCTAGAACACCCTGTGTCTTCACCAACGGAAGGGCTGGACAGGCCTGACAGGGCCTCGCTACTTCCCTCTGGCCATTCAGATGGTGACTAGCCCCACTCGTTCTCCTTCTTTGCCACCAAGGGTTCCTGTTTTGTGTCCTGGAACTTCTAGCTTCCCTCCATTTCTTCCACAAGCAGTCAATTGGAACGTCTCAGACCCTTTAGAATGTGGCATTGTTCTCCACAGCTAGAGCGTTCTCTACTTCCCATTGATGACAGAGCAATGGACTGGAATCAGAGTGTTAGGCTAACCTCCTCCTACAGGGCTGTCCTGCTTAATACCAATACATTGGGGATTCAGTTCCAACATGAAGTTTGGAGGGATATAAACAGTCAAACCATAGCCAAAGGTTGAGAGGATAGGCCTGCATCACAACAAGAACATTTCCATGACAAGAATACAGGTGCCCATAACGGGTCCAGTAGGTTTGTCACAAGTGATTGAGACAGACACGAGTTGCTGCAATCCTATGTCTTGCAGAGAGAAGACCATAAAAGGTCCCAGATACCCTGGTGGCCAAGCTTGCCTGGTAGAGGAAGCTGATGGCCACAAAGGAAGCTAAACACACTTCTGTATATAAAATATGCAGACTGGGGGCTTTGACTTTTGATTATTATGTTATTTCTAGTATAGGTTAAGAGGCATAGATTAGAGTGAGGAATTATTCCACACACCTATTTTTATTTATTTGCATTCATTTCATAAATATAATTTTAGGAACATAATAATTCTTCCCACCATACCTGTACTCCCACCCACATTCCCACCCTTCTTCCCCTTCTCTCTCCTCTTCCCAGTCTTGTTTTTTACACTTACTTTTAAAACTACTGTGGCCCATAGTAAGCTTTTAGGTGTCACACTTGCCTGTGCATCATAGAGATTACTGTATGAAACAGTGATGGAGATTTGAAGATGAGAATGGCTGGATGCTTCTACTGGAAGTTTAGCACAATAGAGTTGGTAGGGATGGACACATGGGCCCATGATAGCACCCAGAGGGAAGTACTAGTTCACCCTGTACTAAAGGCAAGGAAAGGCCCTACAACACCTAACTTATTGAGAGGAGGAGATTCTCAGAGACATTTTTTTTGAAAGGCAGAGAGACATAAGAAGTGTCTCAAATGCTGTCCTAATCATTGTACCAAATGGCCACCCCAGAACCCATGAGTTTGGCCTTGTGAAGAGATTCCCAAATGTCCAAAGGAGTGTTTTCCAAATCCCCTAAGAAGATAATGGTTTAATAAAGAATGGAGAATCTAGTGAGCCACTGTAGACAAAATAAGAAATGAAGAAGCCCAGCAAGTCTTGTAACACTAATGGGTAAAAACCCATGGTCTCCTCTCACATCCCCCTCCTCCTCTACCTTAGTGGAACAGCAGCTGTTGCCACAGAGAAGAAACTGTATTGATCCATCCTAAGAGAGAGGGTAGGAAAGGACCTCACGGGAAGAGGAGGAACAATATGGACACAGAACTGGCAGCAGGGTCTAATTCCAGCATCAAGTAGGAGTAACAGCAGAGGCAGCAACTAAGTTAACCCACCAAGAGGTGGAGTGGGGAATGCAAAGGTGGCTTACATTTGAAGAATTTTAAAACCACCGAAGAGGGATGGGCATTGGGCACAGTGGTTAAGATGCTGCTTAGGCTGCCCACGTCCCCTATCAGAGCCTGGATTTGAGTCCCAGCTGTGCTGCTGATCCAGCTTCCTGCTGCCATGTTCCATGAGCTGCAGTGGCAAATGATGGATCCAGTCCTTGCGTTCCTCCCCCAAAAGATGGGAGACCATGGTCAAGCTTTAGGCTCTGGGCTTTGGCCTGTTGTGGACATTTGACGTGTGGACCAGTAGATGGAAGATATCTCTCTGTATTTCTCTGTCTCTATGTCTCTCTGCCTTTTAAATAAATCAGAATATATAAATAAGACTATTTTTAAAAAAAAGCCACCAAAGAGAATTTAAGAACCACTGGGTATCCGAAGGGAAAGGAGCAGCTAAGGGGGACTCTGGTTCTTAGGATCCCTCAGGCCCAATCAAACAAGAAGAGAAGAGCTGATATTGACTGCTGCCTATCAATTTTGATATTGATTGATACCTGTCAATATCCTCTCCCGGTCTGGGAACCAAGGGGGTCTTGGTGTCCATTTTAGCTGTTAATTCTTTGATAAAGCATTATGATTATGGATGCCATTTTTATAGTAGGAGTTAGAAGATTGAGGAGCAGGGTTTCTTCTAGATACTTTGTCTGCAGAGGGGGTTTTAGGCAGCAATCAGATGAACAGTGGGGTTCTGGAACCTCAGCCTCTGAGTTAGAACCCCAAGATCCTCAGAGGAGCAGTTTTTTTTTTTTTTTTACTTAAATAAAAAAAGAAAAAAACTAGAGAAATCCTTAAAAAGTAGCTGATTAACCAAAAGAACACATTAAAGTGATATATAATTGCAAGAGAATTTAAGAAATTAACAATTAATCACGAGTTTAGCTTCCTAAGGAGATTGCCTGAAGAGAAACAAGAAGGCCTTGTATTCCTTCCATATACAAGCCAAAAGTTGGTATGAAAAGTGTGGTTAAAAGATAAGTTTATTTGGAGGCAAAAAAAGTTGAGATCATTGCATAGTTTTCAATAATAAGCATTTTTATCAATTTAAAAAATCATTTGTTTACTTATTTGAGAGAGAGAGAGAAAAGAGAAAGAGAAATCTTCCATTGGTTGGTTTACTCCCCAATGCCTGTGGCAGCCAGGGCTGGGCAAAGCTAAAGCCAGAGGCCCAGAACTCCATCCTGGTCTACCACAGGGGTAACAGCAAGTACTTGGACTACTGTCTGCTGCCTTCCCAGGCTCACTGGCAGGGAGCCAGATCAGAAGTGGAGCTGGGACTCAAGACTAGCGCTCCAATATGTGATGCTAGTGTCACTGTTGGTGGTTGAACCCACAGTGACACAGCTCTGGTCTCACGAACTTTGTGAAGATCTCTTGCACACCATCCTCCTCATTCTCTCCATGCAGAATTTGTTTCTTTCTAGCTTTGTGCATTAAACTATTCCATGTTTCTTCCTTGTCATACAAAGCTACAGCCTTTTATGAGTCCTGGAAGTCCTAACTTTCCTCCATTTCTCCCACAAGTCATCAAGTGACATTTCTCTGATCGTTTTTCTCCATTGCAAATCTTTCTCTTTACTTTCTATTAATGACAGTATGGACTGGAATCACAAGAAGTTTTTTTTGGACATTTTGTAGAGACTTCCTGACCCTAACGTTATGTGAAGTGGGATAAGCATTGTCACTGTCTTGGCTTCAAAATGTGCTAAAAATCTGCAAAGTACCTTTTAAAATGCAGACTTATAACACCCTCTCATACACAGTCAGCTTGAAGATTAAAGAGGGAATGGATTAGGAAAAACAATCGCTGTTCCTAGGACCGGTTACTCTCCGACCTCTGAGGCCATCAGAGTGCAGTGCTGAGGGGCGTGGGAGACTTTAGAGCCACATAAAGTGCAGGAAGCTCTCAACCAGGAAGATAACAGCTGAGAGGATGGCTTTTTGCACATCTCCTTGTCATCCTCTCTTGAACCTAACAGCAACGTTTTCCTAAGTCCCTAAAGAAAAATATGGCCAGTATTATGGCAACCTTGAAAGGTCTTATTTCGGATGGTAGCCACATGACCTTGAATTGTTCCGTTCATCCAGTCCTGCCTGTGGATTTCATAGGCGCCTTAGGCAACTTCAGAACTTTACAGGACAATGAGGACCCTTAGTTCCACTCTAGGAAGGGTGGTGTCGAACACAGCTCATCCTGTAATTGCTCCACAGTCTTCCACAGTTTGAACCAAATCGCAGATGAATATGGAACACAAGGCCATGGCCATATCTCAGTGCTGTCCATACAAACTGGTTTATAGTCCAGGTAAAGGCTTTACTTACTGGTATATAATATTGTTTGGATTTATCATATGGCCAAAAGGTAGGCATGTATTGAAGATACATGTATGACTCCTTTAACATCAATTTACCAACATCTGCAGAGCCCTGCAGAGGAAAAGAGGATGAGTATAAGCTCTTGGGGGCAGAGAAATCTTGTTCAAAAGCTAGTTCTGACCCTTCCCAAGTGTGTGACCCTTAACAGGATGCTCTGAGCAAGAAACCCACCTGCCACAAGGAATACACAAAGAAATGCAGGTAATGTACCTGCTCTATAGTAGGTAGGCTCATCTACATTTTTTAAAAAATATTTGAAAAGCAGAGTGACACAGAAGGAAAGAGATAGAGATCAATTTTCCATCCACTGGTTCATTCCCCAAACAGCCACAATAGCCAGGACTGAGTCAGACCAAAGTCAGAAGCCAGGAGCTCCATCTGGGTCTCCCACATGAGTGGCAGGGGCCCTAAGCACCTGGGCCATCATCTGCTGCCTTCCCAGGTTCATTAGCAAGAAGCTGGATGGGAAGTGGCCTTGAACCTATACTTGGATATGGGATGCTAGTGTCATAGGCAGTAGCTTAACCTGCTGTTCAACATCACCAGTCCCAGCTGTTGTTTATATTCTACAAAACAAATGTGACATGGTTTTATAGAACATGCAAATAAGCTTCCAGGGAACAGGTTTTTCTAAGCTAACTTCCATGTTTTTCCTTTCATCATTCAACTCTCTACCCTTTCCCCCTCCTCACTCCTTACAACCACTCAGGCACAGTTTTCACCAATTTTTTCGTGTGTGCTTCCTCCCTTACCAATTACAGCCTGCCTGAGGTGATCTCCCTGTTCCTACTTTATCCTTGTTAAGTGTTTCCAAATAGCTCTTAGCTAGATCCTGCTATAGACAGCCTAAGAAAGAGCCAATGCCAGCTCATCTGTCAATTTCCCTGAGAGAGAGGCTGAAGATAGGAGACTCAGGGGTCTCAGTCCTGGTCTGTCACTTGTTAGTTGTGTGACCTTTTGACCATTCGTTTAAGCTCATCTGCTGAAAAATCGGAGATATCAATGCCTACTCACTGGTCATTCTAAGGATCCCATGGAGGAGTATTGCCCTGGTGTAGCAGCCCTAGTGACTTCTGTCATGGTAGAGATTTTGTTGTTGTTGTTGATACAAAAATGGCCAAAGGTTTTTTTCTACTCTTGAAAATTATGTTTAAAATGTTTTGTTGCTTTTTATGTTTGTTAGAAATATGCAACTCATTATTTCATAGTCTACTACTTAGAAAGCGGCTTAAGTAAACAGCAGGAAACATATATGTGTTTATTTATGTGTGCATGTGTGTGTGTATTTATGGTGTACCAATGACAGAAAAGGAAGGTAGTATCCTCATAATGTTTGGAACTCTGAAATAGCAGAAAAACACAGCTGACTTCAGAGAGATTCCTATCTCTGGGACCAAGTTTCACATCTACAGAATTCAATAAATGGCTCCTGATGTCTCCCACACACCAGGAGCTTTTCTGAATCCTGAGGAAACAAAGGTCTATCTGAGCTTACCCTTGGCTAGAGTAGCCAAGTGGTGTGTAGTTCTGGCCTGGTGGTACAGTGAGAAAGCTTTTGAGAACTGTGAACTCTCGGTCAATGTCGAGCCATTGTAGCAAGATGCCGGAGACAAGAATGAGGAATTGATCTGTGAGTATCGAAAAAATGCTTGGCAAAATGCAGAGAAATGCATTAGTGTGGGCAAATGTAAATTGTTTCGTTTCTATTGGGTTTTACTCTGGGATAAATTCCTGGAAAAAGTTTCCTGAACTTTTGCACAATGAAAAAAAAGACTTATCCTGAATGTCTGTATTTGGAGAGATGCACTCTCTAGAGGTAATGGGAAAAATGAATTTAACAAGTCAAGTATCATATTAGAATCATGCAATACAGTCCTCAAATATTCAACCCAGCTTGAATTAATCTAACCATAAAATTACTTTTCTAAATCCAATGCTCTTCTGAAATCCAAATATGTAAAGTCTAATTTGTTTTCCTTCTTTCTCCAATTCTTAAGTTCTGTCCAGAAGATTTAGAGAATTTTCCTGGGCTCATTTTCTCTTTTTAAATTCCCAAAGTAACTTATTTCTGAACTGGTTTGGGTTGCTCGATGTCTCTCTTTATTGGATTCTTCCTATCAACTTACAAGTTGGCCACTTGACAATGTTTAAAGGGCCAGCTACTCCTACTCGGAAAATTCCTGCCTCATCCAAGATATTCATAATACCCTGATGGATTGCAAGAGGTAAAGCAAGTTTCTAAAGCAGCCTAATTTCCAATAAGGAAATAGTTTATGTGCTAAGGGCCTGTGGCAAAGCATAAATAATAATGGATTCATAACAAAATGTCCTGCAAAGAATAAAACCAGAGAATGATACATGGAAGGAATATAATTTGCTGGAGCCAAAATGTAAGGGAAAAGCTATATTAACCAGGCCTGCCAGGGAGGCAAGTCCATGGAATTTAGGCTTTCAGATCCTCTGCGAGTGAGTAACTCAAGAGAATGATCCATTTTCCCATCTTGCCTCACTTGCTTGTCTGTGTTCTGTGTTTAGCATTATTACTTGGGGTGATGGTATTACTGTTTGGCTAAATAAAATAGGTTTCAATATTCATTTTGCTCCACTGATTCTTGCCAACATGCCTAGCAGGTTTATAAATCATACTTCTACGTATAGGCTTGATCTCTAACAGAAAAATTAAAGTTTTTGGTATTTTGATTAAAATAGAAAGCACGTAGAAGCTTTCGCCAAAACTGGCTACCTGGTATGAAATGCAATGAGGTAGGAATGCCAAATGATTTTTAAAAAAGAAGTCTCCCAGAACTTAGAAACTCAAAGGAGTGCTGCCTCTGTTCAGCACCCTCTGATCGGGAGATCATATACTTTCTCTCATTGTGTTGTTTTTCCACTCGACATTCGGAACTCATCTTGTGGAATTGTCCTCGGAGGCTGCAGAGCCACTTGCGAGAGTCCCACTGTGTGCCAACGCTGCATCCTTAGGGGTGAGTGGGGGATGGGAGCCAGTAGAAGAGAGGGAATTTAATGACTTCTAGAAAGAGCCAAAAGCTCTCCAGAGGGCAATCTGTGAAATAATGTGAATGTAACCATTGGGTTAAAAGAGACAGACAGACAGACAGCTGATGAAGTGTGGAGCCTGACTCTGTCATTGTCCTGTAAACATACTACTGGAAGATGACCTCCAAACGCCTTTCCCAAGGGCTTTGGCCCAGAACTGGCATTCTTTGAGGACATACAAGGAATCCCAGAAGGGGGCTGCCCTTGAAGTAGCACGAGGAGCCCTTTCTTTTTTAAGACACATAGCACACTAGGGTTCCACACACTTCCGTGGTCACATACTGAGAAGTCACCTCTAGCCAAGGAGCCGGGACCAAGATAAAGACGGTTAGGGAAGCACACTGGCTCCTTAACAGTGAGGAAAGAAAAGGGCTTTGCCCTGAACGTGTTCTCTGCTGTTTCCCCCAGAACCTCAGCATTCAACCATTGGCTGGGCTCGTCCACATGTGCCCTATGCAAGAAGATGCCAACTATGAGACTCTACCACTTTCCAGATAAATACTCCCCTTCTCCTTAGAAAAAGTTGTAGGGACATAGCTAAAAGCCATCAATTATCCACTTATAAATATTCAATGTAATGATTTGGTAACATAGTTTAAGCTACTCTGAATCATAGAATATATAATATAGTAGACATTAATGTGCATATAGAATATATTAATGTCATATGATAATGTGTACATATTAATATCTTATATGTTGTATGTTCATAGTGATATCATTATGTAGGTATATTAATTTATATTTCATATAAAGGTTGTATCCCAAGCCGCAGCATTCTTAACATCCTTCATGCAGCTGCAGACTGTCCACCATGCAACCACTTTCATACTGTGAAAACTGATGTTTAAGAGCCTTGTTCACGTCAACACCCCTCCTTGAAAAGTGCGGGTCTATTCACGCAAGAGAAACCTAGCACTGACGAGGGTGTTTTCATAGAATGTGTCGTCTTTGAAAAGAATTTTGTTGTTCTAAATAAAATAGTGAAGAAACTACCTTATAGGAAGAGATTGTAGAAATGAAATGATTCTCTCTTTCCTGGCAGTGCTTTTTGAGAAAACCTTGCCAGACATCTGAGTGCACACAGAGTGCAAGATTTGCTGTGTCACCCCACTGCATTTCCATTCCTGCTGAAAGGGGTAAAATGGATTACGAGCGAAAGTCCAAGTTTGCAGGAAGAAATCTGATAATGTATGTCCCAGAGAACAGACTATGTTTGATTTTCTTTTGGCATACGTTAGGGGAAAAACAAACACAGTACAAATGTTTGCCCTGAGAAATGGGAACATGTGCTTTGGATTCCAAATGCTCTTCATTTCTGTGAGTGGAAAAAAAAAGTAGAAAATAAGTGAAGGGGAGGGAGAGTAGGAAAGCTTGGCCGAAGCAGAGGAATCTATTTAGGTAAATAAGGATGCCACTTACACCAGGCCGTCATCAAGACTTTGGCTTTGGTTTGGAAAAGATTGTTGGCTTCTGCATGAAAACCACCTGTTTTGATGGCAACCCCCACATAAACTCTCACTATATTTAACCTTGTGGCAGAATCTAATGTTCCAGTCCTGGCTGCGTCCCCGGAGTTTGTGTGGCCTTGGTGGCTGTTCTCATGTGTTCACATTGGTTGGTGGTGTTGACTCCTTCACGGGGACAGCAACATTCCATCAACATGGCCGGCTTCCCGCTGTTGGCATCAGCTTGCTTGGCCTCCACACTTGATTTTGGAGACAAAGAAACAAAAGCATTCTGCTGGAGGATGGGTGGAGAGGCCTGGATTTGAATTCTTCCTTTTCTACCTTGCAGGGTCTCCAAATGGTGGCCTTTGAGGTATGGTCTATAGCCTGGTGACGTGGCCTAATGTCAGGCCACTGAGTGAGTTGAGTTTTCTAAAGAAACAGAATCAACAGAGTTAATATATCCATAGATTTATTTTCAGGTTTAGTAGGAAATTATGGAGGCTGAGAAGTGCTGTGACTGCTCTCTATACGCTGGACTAGTTCATAGGCCAAAGAGCTGGAGAGCGGATGGAGCAGATCCCAGTTCAAGTCTGAAGCTTTGAGAACCTGGGTTTACCAAGGGCAGGAAACAACGGATGGCCCAGCTCAGGCAGAGCCAAATTCAACCTTCCTCTGCCTTTTTGTTCTGTTAAGTCCCTCTGTGGACTGAATGCTGGGCCTCCATTTTTGCAGAAACACACACACACACACAGACACATCCAGAAACAATGCTTACCCTCCTCGCTGGGCGTCCATGGCTCAGCCACAGTGACACATAAATTAATCATCACCTAAAACCTAATCTGTAATAATCCACTTCACGATTCCCTCTTCGCAGCTCTGTAGGCACTTTTCCTCATAATTTCGGACAAGCATTGGCATGATTTAGAAACAGCATTTTGTCTTTTAAAAAGAGCTAATGTGGATAAGTAGCCTCTTTTGTAGTTTTTATTCTGTTCACAATTCTCCATTGGCCAGAAATATTGACAGTCGTGTGGCTTTAAAGATGTCCCAAACAAAAATGCCTTTTAGTCCCAGAAAAATGAACTGGTAGGTAATGGCTTGAGTCCAGGAAGGCAGTGAGCTGTGGAGGAGAAAGCTGGCTGGGAATGAGTTGAGCTCCAGTCTCATTTCAGTTCTCCCCTTTAGCTGGGGGTGTTGGGCAAGCTGCAAGTAACCCCTGTGGTGGTCGTGTCTTGCACTCACGAAAGAAGAGTTGGCCAGTTCATCTCTGATTTTGTTGAGATCAATAACCTGTGTTTCCAGGTAATAAGGGCTGCTGGGCACCGAACGCTTACTTGGAACCAGCCACTAAGTGGGGATGTGTTTGGGTCAGCTCTTTCAATTTACCCAACAGACCTGGAAGATGAACATTATTATTCGCAGGTAGAGAGGTGGAGGCTTAAGAAGTACGGCACCTTCCTGGGGAAGGCACCTTTCCTTGGATGGATCCCAACCTAGGGGCGAATTCCTTTCTGAAGCATGGATTAGGCAGACTTAGAGCAGCAGCGGCCAGGTCAGCTAGAAGGACTTGGCAACACACCTCTTATTTCTTTTCCATTCTTCACTTTGTTTTTCTTATTAACATACGAGCAGAGCTGAGCTCTTAAAACTCTCCTCTTCATGCCTCCTTATCGACATTTGTCCCTGGGGGAGACCCTCATTGTTTCTATATCCCCCCCTTCAGTCCCCACACCGCTGCCCCTCCACTATAGTGCACTTCATCTGTGTCTTTGCAATGCTATTTGAACCAGGATACACACACTGCATGAATCTATCAAGCTTTGCCTCTCACCCCTTGTCAGCCTTGTTTTGAGATCCTTACGTGCTGCTCGGGGCAAACCCTGTTCATTCTGTCATACTTTTTCCTTGTCAATTTCCCTTATCAGCAAATATTTAGATTGCCTCCAAATCCATGCTATCACAAACAACCTGGGTTTAGAGTGCCCTGGTATGTCTTTGTGCCCACAGACAACATATCTCTGAATTATGTGCTTTGTGAGGGGTAAGAACTGCTGAGTTGCAGTGTATGACAGTCTTAATTTCACTAAGGATTGCCAGGTTGCTTCCTCAGTGGTGTACATGAGGGTTGTAAACACCCAATATCCTCACTAACTAGCACTTGTGGTTTTCTTGCTTTCTAATTTTTATTATTCTCTATGTACTAAGTGGTATATCATTTTTGTTTTAATTTACATTTGTCTGATTGCCAGTTTATTCTTCATAAAGCAGCAACTCTGCTATTTTCTTTAAGATGGCTTTGTGATTTGTCTTATTCTTTCATAGCGTAGATTATTCTCCCCACACTTTGTGCTTTGAATTTATTTTCAATATTTACTTGACTAGCTACAAATATTTCTTTATGTGTTTTAAAACAACATGTTTTAGTTGTTGCCAATATCTTTTCTCCATCTTCCATTTCTGTTAATTTTGTTCAACAAAGATTTTCTCTCATTTGGAATATGTCATATCTTTTTTTCATTTTTAACTCTTTGAGAATATTTTTCCACAAATATTTTATTTTATCTGAAAGAGAGAAACATCTGTAGTTCTCTCCTAAGATACCTGCAGTGGCTACAATTGGGCCAGGTTCAAGGTGGAGCTGGTAACTCAATTCCGGTATCCTGCATGGTGGCAGATACTCACCTACTGGAACCATCCAGGGTACATGTTAGCATGACACTGGATCAGAAACAGAACCAGCACTTGAACCAGAAACTCCAATATGGGATGTGGGGGGTCTTAAGTGGCAATTTAACTCCTGTGCCAAATGCACACCCACACATAAATTTTAGAATCAGTTTTTTCATTTTAGAAAGTCCCTCTGGGAGTTTGGTTATAATTGCATTAAGTTGCAAGATTAATCAAGGAAAACTTAACTCTATTCAATTAAAGCGAACTGTTACTAGTTAAGACTTAATTGATTTAGGCTTTCTGGTATGTGCTTTAATGTTTTTAAATTTTAAGATTCTTTAATGATTTCAAATTTTTTCAATTAAGAAATGTTTTCTGTTTTTCATTAATGTTTACATACTTGACAGATTTTGTTGCTAGCATGAATGGTATCTTTTATTGTATTTTTTATTGAGATTTTTTTTTTAAAGAAAAGATTTATTTATTTACTTGAAAGGCAGAGTTAGAGAGAGAGAGAGGGAGAGACAGAGAGGTCTTCCATCTACTGGTTCACTCCCCAAATGGCTGCAATGGCCAGAGCTGGGCTGGTCCGAAGCCAGGAACTTCTTCTGGATCTCCCACATGGGCACGGGGGCCCAGGCAGTTGGACCATACTCCACTGCTTTTCCAGGCACACAGAAGTGGAGCAGTGTGGACATGAACACATACCCATATGGGATACCAGTGCCACAGGCAGCAGTTTTACCCACCGTGCCATAGTGCTGGTCCTGGATTATTTCCTGCTATAGGGACACTACTGAGTTTTGTATACTATTTTGTTTGTACTTAATAAACTTGCTGAATTACTTTATTAATTTTAATAGTTTACTAATCTTCAAAGGTTTCCTAGGCACTTGATTATGGTATTATAACTGCAGATAATAGCCAGTTAGTCTCCTTCCTTCCTGGTCCTAATGCATTGACCAGGGCTTCCTGTGCTTTATTAAGACAGGCAGTGACACCAGGGCATGTGAGTCCTGTTTCTAACTTTAAAGAATTTTGCGCCTAAACTTTTAACATTGTTCATTCATTAGAGTGGATCGTTTATACTAAGTAGGATTTTTCGTATTCATGTCCATAAGTGAAGGTCTATAGACAACCTTGTCTGGGACTGGATTTGGTATCAGGACCTTACAAGTGCCACAAAATGAGGTGCGTGTTTTCCTGATTTTTCTTATTTGTGCAACACCATGTGTAGGACAGAGAGACT
This sequence comes from Oryctolagus cuniculus, assembly GCF_051225735.1. Taxonomy (NCBI): domain Eukaryota; kingdom Metazoa; phylum Chordata; class Mammalia; order Lagomorpha; family Leporidae; genus Oryctolagus; species Oryctolagus cuniculus. The sequence continues at coordinate 64,190,499 of NC_142880.1, read as the reverse complement.
GACTATAGAGCAGCCACTCCCCAGCTGTCCCCACAGGAACGAATGGCAACCAGTTAGTTATCAGACCCCAAACTTTGACTTCTCTTTTTTCCATATCCAGATTCTATTCTGAGCAAATCCTCCCAGCTCCACCTTCCCAAATTCAGTGGAATACATCCCTCCACCCTCACTTCCACCTCATCCAGACACCATCATGTGTGAACGATGCCAGAATCCTGTGTCCGATTTTCTCGTTTTCCTTTGTGCCACCTTATAGTTCATTCTCAGTAGTACCCAACATCAACTTCAAGCATGAATCAGATCATTGACTTACGTGTCTCCTATTCACTCTACTGCTGAGGGAGGGATTCCTGCCCTAGGGTGATGGCCATGGCTGATGGGCAAACACATGATCCCCAACACTGAGCTCACGAGAATGGTCAAGAGCTATGGGAGGTGGGCTTTGTAGTATCAAGAGGGCGTGGTACCCTCCAGTTCCCACAAGAGGACACAATTGGTTGTTTGAATAATTCTGTGGGCTGGCAGGGAACTGAAACCCACTCTCAGGGATAAGTAGGATCTGTGCCTGGTCCATTTCAGAAGAGGGTTGTTTGGCTGGGTGGCCTCATGAATAAGCCATTTAGTCAGCCCTACTTTCTCCCAGATGTTGAGGCAGCACATAATATTGGGTTTTGATGTTAGGCCTCACACCACAGACTCTATGGTTGAAATTTTCCAGTGGCAACTACGTGGCCCTTCGTGGTCATGACTGATTATCTACGGCTGGTGTCCCTCATGCTCTCCACCAAATACTCTACTCCAGTCACCCCAATCTGCTTCTCCCACTCAACCACATCAAACGTGCGTTCACCTCAGGCCTCGCACTTGCTGTTTGCTTTATCTGAGGACTCATTGCTGAAATATCTCCACAGCTTATTTTTCTCACTTTATCCTGATCTCTGCTCATTTACGCCACATGTCATAAATGACATAAGTCTGCATGCTTTCCAATCTTCTATAGGAGACTTCTTGCTATAGGTTGCCTTTGCTCTTCATTACCGTAGTTTTGGAAATCCATCCAGGTTGCGACATGTGTCTGTTTCTTTCATTTTATTGATTCTATTTTTTCCATTCTGTGAATACAGCCCTTGTCCATCTCATCTCCCATGGATGGGCATTTCCTTTGTTTCCAGTTTCTTTGCCTTACTTACTCACTGCTTTGATGAATCACCTCCTCAAGTCTTCCCCTGAAAATATGCGAGATTTTTTTTTCTCTAGGGTATGTAGTATAAAAAATGTGTATTTGTTGATGAAAGACTTCCAGAGAGACGCTGGAACTTGGTCTCCAGGGATGGTGCCGAGGGCCCACCTCCTGCTGAGAAGCATAGATGTTTCTAGAACAGCTGAGAGACCCTGAGACCTAGAGGAGACACTGACGGAAGCACCAACAATTGTCTGTGGCTCCTGGAAGGAGCTCCTACTGTGTGAGAGAGGAGTTGCAGTCTGGAGACTACAGCCAAGGGCCACCCTCGGTGAGCATCTATTGCCACACAGGGGACTGGGGCGAGAGGCAGCACTGACAAGAAGCAGTCCTGTGACAGATTGCTGGGCTGTGGGGCTTTTGGGGGTCTTCAGTGTTAGATACATGGGCCTTTCCCTCCCAGCCTTCCATGATTTACTCTTTACCTATACAGGAGAATGCAGGGAACTGGGGTTGGTCCCAGGCTTCCCTGAGTTAAGAGAATAACAATTCCTATGGGGCTCCTTGGGAAAGACGAGAGGCCTAGAAATATGTAGAGAAACTCAAGGAGCTTCAGGGCTCCTGGATTAGAGGCCAGCTTCAGATTCCCAGCAAAGCGGGCAGCCCAGCAAAACATGGCTTCGTTGGTGTGTACATCTGGCTACTCTCTCCTTCCTCGTGTCCTTATTTCTTATCTCCCTCTTTTTCTTCTGTTCTTTTCCTCGTTCTGTCTCACTTTTTGATCCCCTATGTGTTAGGTTTATGAATAGGATTTGTTGACTGCAATTTGTAGCATTTTTGTGTTTTGAAGCCAAAAGAAGCCAGAGGAGGTGTTTGAGGCTGGCAGAAGCCATCCGTGTTCAGAAGAAACCCAAGCATACCGAAGAAGCCCTTGCAGGAGAACTTGGCCTCTGGCTTGGCTGTACCAGCCGTGTTCTTGGTGTGGCTCTCTTGGCTGCATTGTGGAAGTGATGTCTTCCCTCTGGAATGTCATCCTAAAGACTTTTGGGTCACAGGAACCTCACAGTGACCCAGGAAGATGCCTATCCTGTCCTGTTTTTGACACTAAAAGCAGATTGGTGAAATATTTATTCATATACAATACTAGGGGTGCATGAATGCTAGTTTCCCTCAGAAATAGGAGCCAAAGGCAATATGGAGTAGAGGATGAAACAGTAAGTTGAAAGTCAAGAGACTTGAGCTGCAGCTTTAGCTCTGTCACCATCTAGTTGATGACCTTGGACTAATTTCTTAACCCTGTAGGCTTTCATTACTTCATTAAAGAATAAAGACTTCGGGGTATATGACCCATTCACTCAAAATGTATTGAGCACATACTTTAAGCAATGGCTAGATATACTCTATACGGCATATTTCAGTTCTAAAATTTATTGGCATTGGAAGGTATTAAAATGTTGTTTTGTGTCTGAGGTCATTTGAGTTGTAATCATTTGAGATCCTAAATGATTTTACAGATGTGTGTTACATGATTGCCTGCCCTAAGCTCACTTCTGGATGGACTGGAGGATCTCTGTTTTCTCATCACTGCAATTGCCACATAGTTGTGGAGTGAGGTGTGCTCTGAGCCTTCTTGGTTGATGCATTTTCCTGTCCCCTGGCTGTCTTCCCAGGCATGTACCTTTTTGGGACACGATCTTACAGGAGTTAGATCAGCTCTGTCTAATCAGAACCACTGTACTCCCCAGTCTTTGCCTGTGACTTGGTGTGAGTATCCCAAGTCCACCACGCTGTTCCTCTTGGGAGGACCCAATCTAGTGCTAAGCCTCACAGCGAGAGGCATTGTTTCAATTACACGTTCTCCTCTCCAGAAGGACCACAGTCTATTTCAGTGGCTCCCCAAAGGGCATTTTCCATGAAATTGGAAGTAACATTTTTTAAAGAGGCTGGCAAAAGCATTCTTCTCCTGATCACTGTATGAGAGTAATATTCTTCTTGAATACTGCTGCAATATTTATCTTGCCAAGACACCAAACTTCTCATGTCACTCTTCACGTCACCCCTACTGGCTGCAGAATTCAAGTTTGTTATCTCTTTTTCCTTTGTGTAGAAATGTTCCTACTCTCCAATCCTACCTCATCTCATTGTTCTGTTTCACACATTTTTTTCTCTATTCTCAAACATATAACTTAATTGATTTTCTACTATGTGATATGCACAATTTTAGACATTTGTGTATTCTTTTTTTATAGGTGAAGAAATTTAAGGTTCAAAAAGTTTAGATACAGGTACATCAAAATGTTCATGGAGAAACTGAATTAAAGTTTTGGTGCAAAATTTCTTAACACACTTTTTAAATAATACATTTTCACTTTTTCATAACACATTTCCTTTTTAAATGAATACACATTTTTAAGACCCTTTATATACATTGTCCTACTCATACATGGGGAAGTTGGAGTTGTTACTAAGGTTTGTTTGAGCTCAAGCCCATTATCCTTCTGCCTCAGCATTCGGCCTTTACCGTAGGGGTTCCACAGCCCAGTTTGGCTAAACAACAGGATTGTCTTGGGAGTTGCTCCTGGCAGACCATGCCACACCCCCTCTTCCAGACCTTCCCACTACCTTGGTAAGCACCTAAATCTTTGCATTAAACTTATTTCTACTTAAATAACTTCACTGACTTTCAAATCCTAATGGATAAACTATGGTGGAGATTATTTTTATATAAAATTAATATAATATTTTGATATTTACTTGAAAATCAGAGTTACACAAACAGATACACAGAGAGAGAGAGAGAGAGAGAGAAATATTTTACCCACTGGTTCACCCCCTAAATGGCTGCAGCAGTTGGAGGTGAACCGGTTCAACGCCAGGGGCCAGCAACTTATACTGGGTCTCCCATATGACTGCATGATCCCAAGGACTTGGGCCATCTTCTACTGCTTTCCCAGGCACATTAGCAACTAGCTATATTGGAACTGCCGCAGCCAGAAATCAAACTGACACCCGTAAGAGATGCTGGTACTGCAGGTAGCGGCTTTACCTGCTACACCACAGTGCCGGCACCCCATAAAATAATCTTAAAAATTACATTTCTTCTGGCCCTTCCTCTTCATTTTACAGATAAACTGAAGCTCAGCACATGTTCAAATCATAGCTAGCTTGTGACAAGGTTCAAACCATAGTTTTGCCCAGAAAAAGAAAATGGGGATCAAAACGATGGATAGAAGGAAGTTTTAGAGGTTTAGAGCTTTTTAACTGAAGTCCACATTCTGAGCAACACTCACCAGCTCTGTCTTCCTGGGGAAATCATATCACCCCTCTGAGCCTGTTTCTTCATTTGTAAGAGGGGAATGATGCGAGTCTTTTGCGCTGTTGTGGCACATTGAGAGAAGACATGTAAAATGCCTAGGATGGCATCTACCTTGCAATACAGGCTCAATAAGTAGTGACGCAGTGTGTTCTTCTATACTTTCCAGAGTCAGCAAGGCCAAACCCTTTCACTTTGGACACCGAGAGGAAAATGTGCAGTAAAGGCAGATGCCTTAGCTGTCGCTCCTCCCTAGTTCTAAGATGCTCAGTAAACACTCTGCAAGCACATCAGCTGTCTCAGGGACGAAGACTAATGAACATCCGGGCTGATCCAAACATCTCCTTTGTGTTTGCAAAGAGGAAGCGTTTCTGATAAAATAAGGAGTCAAGTCTTGCTCCAGAGCACAGAAGGCCAAGTTCATGACATTTCCCCGCGTATTATTGCTAAAGAAATGTTCCGCATACTCCATTTCGTTCTTCTTCAATTCTTGTGTGAGGGAAGGTGGAATTATAAAAATCTCTCTTTTGGGGATTCCAATTCAATCCCATCAAGGTGGCATGTACCAATGCCATCTCACTAGTCCCAGTCATCAATTTCTGTTCACAGTTGATCACAATGATAGGACTAAGAACCAAAGGGATCACATAAACAAGAATAGTGTCTGCAAATACTAGCTGATAGAATAAAAAGGGAGAGAATGATCCAACATGGGAAGTGAGATACACAGCAGACCCATAGAATGGCAGATGTCCTAAACAGCACTCTGGCCTCAGAATCAGCCCTTAAGGCATGCGGATCTGGCTGAAAAGCCCATGAGAGTACTTCAGGCATGGAAAGCCAAGACACTCTGGAAAAAAAAAAAAAAACTAAATGAAAGATCTCCGTGAGTGAGATCCCAGTGGAAAGAACGGGTCATCAAAGAAGGAGGTACCTTTCTCTGAAGGGAGGAAAGAACTTCCACTTTGACCATGGCCTTGTCTAAATATGATCAGAGTCAGTGAACTCAGGGGGCTTCCATAGCCTTGGCAGCTCATGACAAGAGCCTAGGGTGATTACTGACGCCATAAACAAGAGTGTCAAATTGTTAAGTCAACAACAGGAGTCACTGTGCACTTACTCCTCATGTAGGATCGTTGTCCTTAGTGTGCTGTACATTGAGATTTAATGCTATAACTAGTACTCAAACAGTATTTTTCACTTTATGTTTCTGTGTGGGAGCAAACTGTTGAAATCTTTACTTAATGTATGCTAAACTGATCTTCTGTATATAAAGAGAAATGAAAATGAATCTTGATGTGAATGGAAGGGGAGAGGGAGTGGGAAAGGGGAGGGCTGCAGGTGGGAGGGACGTTATGGGGGGAAGCCATTGTAATCCATAAGCTGTACTTTGGAAATCTATATTCATTAAATAAAAGTTTAAAAAAGAATCTCTGTTTTTCAAATACATGTGGGTTACTCCTAATAATATTTTGTATTTTCAATTATTATTTAACAGAATGCAAAAGGCATTGTGAAATTCATTATTGCATTAATAATGGCTTTAAATCCCTGAATTTATTAAAAGCTGAGCCTTTCTAGAATGCCCAGGGTTTAAATCACAAGGAGCTATAGATGACTCTGACATGCACTCATTTTGCTGAAATGTTTTCTTTCCCTGCCCTTTGAGTGACCGGAGCCAGCCAGTGAGCTGTACCTATTGATGGGGATATGCATGTAAGGGACAGAGCATCCCAAAGTGGTAGCTCATCCAGTTCCTTGCAGCAATGTATGAAAATGGCAAAGAATCTGGACTGAAATTCAGATGTCTTAATCTACCACTGGTAATGAATATTTCTAAGTCAAGTCTCAGCAGAGAACAGAGTGCACTCAAAATGATAACCAAGGAACATTTAAAAAGGGACTTGTTGTAGAGGCATGGACCAAGGTATGGAATCAAAATGGATGGTAATCACCAAACAACTCACTGTGGGTAGCCATTACCACCCATAGGCTTGAAAGGGCAGGGAGAGAATTTGGAGTTACTGGGTCCTTCTAAGAGCTATGATATGGGAGAGGAGCCCTCTGATGGGAGATGAGTCATCAGTAGAGGAACAGACCAGTAGAGATGGAGGCCAAACCTATCCTGGCATCTCTCTACCACCCTCTGCCTTCTTACTAGTGTCTGCCGTTGGCTGACTCCAACATAAGCCTGTTTATTGATGTGGTTCGTGCAGACCAGCCTCCTCGGGCCCAGGAAAGAGCCAGGAAGGGCACACGTGGACTTGGAGGGGATGTGTAGAAAACAGCCCTGCATAGCCAGCCTGTGAGTCTGGAGAGAGGCACAAAAACAATTTTGTGTTTGTACATGTGTTTGTTGGCCTCTGTTTGTCCGATGTTGTAATGACTATGTGATTGATTCCCACATATTGGTGAAAAAAGGATCTAGTCCGTATTTGTTCTGGATCAAATTAGATACGGCAATTGTCAGGTCAAGCTCAGTTCTCCCAAGCAGCTGAATTTTCTTAACGAACTGGAAGAACATTTCCTACTTTGAGGTTTTGTGTCGATAGTCTTCTTCATACAAGGGGCCTTCAGAAGTTTCCTGGAAATGCATACTAATACAAGACAATGCATGAATTTCAAAATTGTTTTGCACCGAAGTAAATTATCCTTTCATTCTACTTCTCCATGTAATTTTTGAAATGAAACATTTCAGCAAAGTGAGTGCATGTCAGAGTCATCCATAGCTCCATGTGATTTAAACCCTTGGCATCTAGAAAGTCTCAGCCCTTATTAAGTTCAGGGATTTAAAGCCATTATTAATGCAATTATGAATTTCACAATGCCTTTTGCATTCTGTCAAAATTTTGGAATTTGCGTGGCTGCAATGAGCAACACCCCTGTTCCTTGCTCAGCATAGACACAAAGTTGGACAGATGGAGATCAGAAAAACATCCCCTTTGGTGTTGATAAAGCTAGTGTTTGAAGGCAAGGTGTAGCAGGAAGGCCAAATGAGTTGGCTAAGACTGTGCTGCCGAATAAAACTGCCCGCCTCAGTCATGGGCAAAGCAGGACAAAGTCAAGGTCTTGCCAAAAGGGTCAACGTCTTTACTGTCAAACTCTTGAGCAGATGAAAATGCACGCTTTGTACAAGCAAACAGTCCCCAAGAGGAGAGTCGAGAGCTGATGCACCGTCCTTGGTTCTTTATCTCATTCAGGGCTTAAGTGTGTCCTTGTCCTCTTGTAGGACAGTGGGTTACCTGTCAATGACATTTAATGATGTCTGGTGTCCCCATTGTTATTCCTTTTCAGATGACAACTCCCAGGGATGCTCTGTGTGGGGGAAGGGGTCTATTTGTCTCTGAGCCTCTTAAGAATGTATTGATGTCCATAGTTAACATCCTGAACCCTTGTAACATCCTGAACCCTTGTTGGACCCCTTGATACTGATGTATACAACTTCCTGGGGGAAAGAGTTCCTTGTGTGCCTCCCTGGGCATCCTGCATGCCTCATGCCGTGGGGGCAGAGAAGCAGGAGGCTCAGCCTCCGGCTCCGCTTCTGTCCTCCAGGTGGCAGGAGCACCATCTGCACTGCTGTGCAGTCTGGGGGAGCCTCGGGCCAAGCCAAAGACAACAGCGTGTCCATGCCCAGGAACACACTGTGCTTCTCTGGATTCCCAGGAAACCAAATCACAGTGAAGGTCAACAGTGTCGTTACACTGTGTGCAACCCCGATTTGGGTGTTAGGGACAAATAGTGGGCCTCGGAACTTCCCCCTCCCAGGTCCCCTCTGTTGCTTTATTAACTGGCTCCTTTCCAGCTCTGCTTATTCAGTGTCGGAAACTCTTGAGCAGCCCAACTCAAGTACCCCAGCTAGAAGGCTGCTCTTGATGCTCTGCAGAGATGGGCGGGACTCACGGAAACCTTCACACCCAGGCCCACCGACCACCTCCCTTCCCTGTAAACTCTTCCTAAAGACAGTGTCGTAGATGCAGCAGAGCCCACCTGTCACCCTGCCATCTGTCACACCTGGGAGCCCACCTGTCACCGAGTCAACAACCCAGTTGCCTACTTGGTATTTCTTGCTGGTTGTCTCAGAGGAACATGGGCCACCCCTGTGCAGCCACATGTTTGCACAGTCCCTGAAGGTGTTCTCACCCAGACACACACACACTCTGGAAAACAAGGAGTCAGCCCCATCTCAATCCACACCGAGTCACTCCGATTTGACCCCCTAATTATCCCTTGCATCCATCAGCTCCCCCCAGTCCCAACATGCTCAGCGCCACCGTGATCTCTTGCCCTAGCCTGGCCTCCAGTCCAGCTCCATTCTGCAGCTGGAACTCTTTCTTCATTTCAGAATGCAAACACTTCTCCATGTGAAAGCCCTTCAAAAGTCTCCAGTCACTCCCAGGAGGAAAACGAAGAGCCTGAACCTGTGCACCAGACCCCAGTCTGCTCCTTCTGCCCGTACCAGCAGATGGTCCCATATCAACCTGGCACTTGTTGTTATTTGATATTTGTATATGTTGATTGTTTCCTGCTGAAATAATAAAATAGCTGAGATGAGATGATTTATAAAGGAAAGGCATTCATTCCTTATAGTCCGGGTGTCTGGTGACCCAGTCACTTCTGACTTGGCCCTCCCCACTACCCCCCCCCCCCCCCCCCCGCCCAATCACTGTTGCATTCGGAGTTGAGCTTTCCATGCATGAACTTTTGCGGACACATTCCAACCATAGCATGTGTACACATAAACAAGGTCATTTTCATCTGGGAAATGATTGTTTTGGGAGTGTTTATTACTATTAAAATAACTACAGCCATTTATGGAATATTTGCAATTGTCAGCCATGTCCAGCACTTCATACACACTATTTACTTAATTTTCAATTTACAGAGGAAAAATTATGTGCTATGACAGGATTCTGCCTGTGAAAGACATACTTTTATTTTTTCTGCATTGATTGGTTTTCAGTCCTTGAATCAGTTGCCAGATCAACTAACCATTCTCAGAGAAAACCCACAGGTGTGGGAGACCCAGGCAGATAACGGCACAGGCGAGATGGATTCTAATTCAAGAGAGTTCAACTCCAAAGACTTCTATTCCTTTGAACAGTAACAAGCACTTCACCAGAGTTAAGTACTTGAAAACAACAACAAGAAAAAAAAAAGCTCATGATTAAAGAGATGGCTGTGTGATTTGATATCAGAAATTGCACTGTAGATTTTGATCTGAGTTCTGGTTCAATTTCTAAATGATCTTGACAAACCAATGGACCATTCTCTTGGTAGAAAAGAGCCCATCCTCTCGAAGCCTCCACAGGGCCAGGGGAATGAAGCATTCCATCAATGTTGTGTGCAGTGTAACTGCTAAGTGAAGCAGCCAATAATTTAACGTTGGTGTAGGAATCATATCATCACGGCTGAGTTATGTTTTCCTCACTTCCTTACCACCACAGAAATTCCAAGTTGCAAAATGAGCTAACTTTAAAAAAAAAATCCTTTACTTCTTTGAAAATTATCCAGTGTTTTCCGCCTGTTTTCTCCTGGAGAAATATTTTTGAACAGTGTTTGCTACCCCCTATTTTTAGCTTTCCAGTTTTGGCAGGTATGGGAAAGTTTATAAGTGGTTTGTTTTCTTTGCTATATCCAATGTTGATTTAGGTCGCTTTAGCCGCTGAAACAATTGGAAGCACTTTCAAGGGAGGCAAAGTCTGTTGACGCCTGATAACATTGTGAGAACCAGATAGTCCTCATCAGGACTTCTTTGAGGAGCTCAGGTCAGTTAGAGCATCTCAGGCACCGCCATGGTTTAAGCCATTACCTTTATTTATTTATTTATTTGTTGTTTTTTTTTTTTTTTTTTTTTTTTTGTGTGTGTGTGTGTGTGTGTGTGACTGCTGTGGAGGAAATTTGCCCTTGACATAGGTAGAAGAAGCATCTCTTGAACATTTTCCCAGTTGTGGGCAACTCTTGGTTTGCCTCTGAGTTCGACAGCTGGAAAAGAAAGCAATGGCGGGTACCAAGTCTGACCCCTCTCTGGAAAGATCTGACTCAGGAGCTTAGGTTTTACCCAAGGTTTACCTGATGACCAGAAGCAAACAGGAGTGGTCCTTTTGCTTAGGAGAGATACCTGGAATTTCTGGGCTTTGTTTTGTAAATGACTGGGCTAAATAAATATATGCAAAAGCCGCTAGAATCATAGGCATCTTTCCTGCCATCTGGCATGTTTTTTTGGGTGGTATGGTTGGTTTTCTCTTTCTTTGCCTGGATTTTTCCACCTTGGCCTCCCTATAATGAGAAAAGTTGGGTAAATGTAAAAGTACAGGACAAGCGCGTATTTGGAGTCATCTCACCTTTTCTTGTCACCTGGTCCTTGTCTGCGGTGCTGAAAGGCGGGGGAACCACAAAGAGTCAAGAGCCCCAACAGAGACAGATGGGCTTCCAACCTCAGGAAAGCTCACAAGATTGGTGTGTTGCTGAGACGAAGTGGCTCCTGGAAGGTGAGCACGACAGGAGGGCTGCCCACCTGTCACCGGACAGGACAGGACCATCGCAGCTCATGAAGACACTTAGGAAAGTCTGAGGCCTTGAGTAACTCCACCCAGTACTGGGGCTACAGCCAGGCAATCATCCCCTAGACACACCTGGGGCGCCAGGCCCTTTACCAACTGTCACCAGGTCATTCAGCCAGGCGAGGTCAGTTCTGGAAATATTCCGAGGCAGATCCAGATGCACTCCCACCACCCCAATCCCACCCCATCTTCTAATTTCCTGGTTCTTTTTTTTTTCTATGATTCTTAGGGTCTATTCTCCTCTCAACTTTATGAATCTATCATTAACACCCCCCACTCATCTTTATTAAGGTATTAGTGACAAAGAAAACGTGTATATATTTACAGTGTGCAGCATGGTTTTGGATATATGTGTATGAGTATGCTGGGAAATTAGTTAAGCTAGTTAATATACCCATCTCCTCGCATATGTATCTTCTAGTCTTTTCTATTTTTTACCTTAAAATATTTGACAGATACTCTATCATCCCTCTTTTAAAATGGAACAAGTACTTTAACAAAACCTTTTAATTTTGAAAAATTCAGATACATGCAAAAGTAGAGATACTAGTATACTGTGCCATTACCCAGATCAACAGTTATCCAGAGCTGGCCACAGTTGCTGCATCTCTCCCTCACTTTTCTGATAAAATATTTTAAAACAAATCCCAGACCCCAGTCATACCTTGCCTCATACGTCCACAGACTTCTCTGAGCATTCTAATTGTTTTCGTGTGTACCCAATTTCCCACTCATAACTGTCTTAATATAATCTCCTACACAGTTGTACTAACTGTTCCCAGCATCCCTCCAAAAAGCCTACTTATAGTTGAATTGATTGAGCAAGGGTCCCATCAGTGTTCTTCACTGTTTGCTTGCTTGCTGCACGCCTTGTCTTTCTACTCATCTTCTTTCTCTGCCACAAATTTAGGGAGAAGCCAAGTGAGTTGTTGGGATGCTTGGTGATGTTTCCACAGCTCCGTATGTTATTTATAGACTCAGAGTTGGAAAATCTCTCTCAGCAGAACTCTTCAGGCAACCAATAAAGAACTTTAAGTATCAAGAAAGAAGACATTAGTAATGAATAGATGGCACATAGGTGATGATGGTGTTATAGCCAAACAGAAAGACAGAATGCACTTAGAGTTTGAAACAGGTGATGTCTAAGAGGTTAGAATTTCAACCACTCATGGCTTACCTGTAGTTCTTTTCTAAAGATATAAATTAAAGTAGCAGAACAAGAACTCATTTTTGAGGCTCTCAGTTGAAAGTGGGAGGGAGTGTATACTCATACAAGTGTGCCGATGATCCTAGGAGAAGTAGACGGTGAATTGCCTGTTTTTCTCTCCTGGTCAATTTCTTCATTCCCTGTTGTCTATTTCTTCCTGTTCCTGAAATTTAAAAATAGCTTCACTGATGTGCTTGGGATACAGCAAAGTATATACATTTAAAGTGTGCAATTTGATAGATTCTGGTATAATTTTCACATACACCTGTGAAGCCGTCACTATAATTGCTATAATAACCGTATGATTCAACCTGAGAAGTTTCCTCCTGCTCCAGTGTAACTGCTGCCTCCTGCCCCTACGCAGACTTCCTCCCTCCCCCCAGACAACCTCTGATCTGCTTTCTGTCTCTATAGATTATAGTTTATGTTTTCAGGAAATTTATGTAAATAGAATCATAGAGTATACTCTTGTCTACATTCATCAAGTATAATTATTTTGAAATTTGTCAATCTCAGTACTAATGGTGCATTCCTTGTTATTGCTGAGTGGTCATCTGTTGCATCCTTTTCCTAATTAACCATGGGAAGGAGTCTCTTCTCTGGACCACTCTTGGGGTTTTAATGTTCTCATTACTTCCAATGAGCTTTTCAACAGCCTGGGGGCAAATCAGACTCCTTCATAAAACTAACCCTAAGGGAGTATATCCTTGCACTTCATCACATGGTACAAAGTTTACTGACCCCAGTTTGTATACATAGGGCTCTGCATTCACCTGTCCTATTCCAAATCTGTAATTACATGGGTTAGTAGTGGTGATGATGGCCACCGGGTAGGGCAAGGGAAGAGTGATGTCCATTTACCAAGTCATAGTGACACCAATCTTCTCTTAAAAGCAACACAAAAATCCCTTTACTTACCAATCCTATGAATGCTGCCTGGCCATAGAGTTGTTGAAGGCTCCTATATCTTTAACTACCATAATCTACATTTTTTTACATTTTCTAAAGACTAAAACAAGTATGGTAGAGAGAAGGTTTTTCTTTATATCTTACGCGGAGCATGTTGTTGTCTATGATACACTATTATTTAAATGCATTAGCATTCTCCAAAGGTGGTTTCTAAGCATAACCTCGGAATGCTGATCTAACAATCGTAGAACATGTCCTCAAAGAATAATTCCAGAAAGAGAAGGTGCATATAACTCTTGTGAGAGGGAAAGAGTGAGAAATGCCAGTTTTCCTCTTGTTGCGCATTCAGATTATCCAATGAGAATGTTTCCTCCTTGTCGCCCACCTCCCCCTCTATGGGAGCCAGTACAGTACAGAATGTCTTCTCACTAGACAAGCTTATCTTCCCAACAAAACAGTTTTGATATGTGTGGCGGATACTGGCCAAGTGCATTCAGGCTTCTTCCTTAAAGAGTCAAAAGGGGACTGTCAGGAGGGTGTGGCAGGGGATCCAGGGTCACAATTGCCAGTTTATTTCTTCCTAGAATAACATATTCTTTGCTGGCTGCCAGCACGCTTATTTTTGTGTAGATTTGACCTTCGTTGCAACCTTGAGCAACTAAAATAGAATAAACTCACTATAAGCTAGTTCAAAAAGCCTGGCCTTAAAAATGTATAAAAATATAAGACAAAGGCAGGAAAACAAATCAGACCACAAATGTGAGCAAAACATCAGAGAGATTCTCAGTCTGGTTAAAACACCAGCCTGGTATATATTAGATTCCATCCTGGGTTTGATTATTTCTGCAGCGAGGGCTGCCTTTATCGATTGCGAGAGTGGAATGTTTAAGAGCGTTATATTACAATCTGTCTCTAAATGGCTTTGCAGAAATTTCCTGTAACTCAGAGGCAGAAATTGTGCAGGGAACTGAGAGCAGAGAGACTAGACAGCTGAATTCTACCCAGACTTTTGCATATGGGAAATTGATAGCATGCCAGAAGACAACTTAGATGGGTTTTCTTAGCAAAGAAGGTCAGTTTCAGCTTATTATTATCACATCACCAGAAACTATGCTGAACACTATAGAAAATGAAGCTGACAGGGGTTGTGACTTGGAGGATCCCAGCAATTTAAAGACGCCTTCAAGCCCAGAGCTTCCTGGCTCCGTGGTGGAGCCATTTATCTCTCCTTCACTGTTCTTGCCACATTCGCCTCCTCCTGGAAGCCACTCACCCTCTTTCATTGATCTCCTCTGTCTGAGAATCTTACATGATTTTATCACTGAATGCCACCTACATGCTACCTTCCAGCATTTTTTTAAATGCATTAGTTCTACTACATATAGCTAGACCACCCATTAAGGCTATGTCTTACTGCATATCCTCCTAATTCCAGAGTTAGAATGCATTGTGTATAAATGAGGTGGTCTATCTCTGTGTATTCCTTACACTCCTACCCCCTCTCATACACACATACACACACACACACACACTGATTACTGAGGGGTGTGGCTTATCTAAATTACTCATCTTTTTGCTTGTATATACTAGGAACTCCAACTTGGCTTAAACAATAAAGGGAATTTATTGACTTGATGCAACCAAAAAAGATCTAGCTGTAGGTGTGAGTCAATCCAGTGGCTCAAGGCCTTGATTTCTGTCTGTCTCTCTGCTTTGCTTTCCACGCAGTTGGCTTTATCTTTTGATTCTTTTGGTAACAAGATGACTGTAAGCAGCTTTGAAGACACCTTTGTTCACATCCAGACCGCAGAGAGCATCGTTGTGCCAGCATTTCCGGCAAAACTCAGAGGACTCATTCGCTTGGACTAGCTGAAGCCACAGTCTCTCCCCTGAGGATCCCGCAGAAGGGAGCAGAGCGGTACAGATGAGCCCAGCTCAGCTTCCCTGGAACCGTGTGGATCCCAAAGCAAATCTTGGAAAAATCGGTAAATGAGAGTTTGAGAGCCAACCAACAAATGTGGTAAAACCTCAACTTCCTATAATCTAGTAAATATTGCATTTCATATAAAAGGGATCTGTATTTTTATTCTAGAAAAAAGGAAAGGAAACCAACCCATAACTCCTCGCATTTGCCAGGTTTTGTCACATCATTAGAAGTTTTCCCAGGGATGGTAAGATCGCTTCCATTCGGTTCTTTTTCACTGATTTTGTCTTGGAAATGAAGACAGGAAAAAAGGAAAGAAGGCATAAACGAAGGAAGAGGAGAAAGACGTGGGAAAAGGAAGGAAAGAAATGTAATTTGACTCTGGGCAATACAGTAGTCCCCATGGCTCTTATCACTGAGGCTGGGAGACGTCCTTGACCAGGTCTGTGACTACGGCATGCGAATCTAAGACAGAGCTCCCGTTACTTGCTGGATCCTACTTGCTGTGGCTAGTTCGCTGTCAGACGAGAACTAGATATTTCTGAGTGAGGAGCTGGACTCCTTGAGGTGAGTTTCCCTTCCACCAGGAAGCCTGTTTCTTCTTGGTCCCATTCTAGAACTCCACGGAGGGGGACCACATCTCATTGCTTAGCTATGTTTCTATTTCTGAAGACCTGGGGCCATTTCTGCTGTCTGCCATCAGCTGTTGGTCAACAAAAGGACTAGGGCACACTTTCAGTTTGTGCAGTTGATGAAGCAAAGCCCGGTTTTCAGAGAACTGCCCATACGCCCTAAGGATGGGAGGAAAGGCACTCAATGCAAATGATGACGACTCGCTGATACGGGAACAGAGTCTTGCCCTCGGAAACAGTCAACCCTCCCTTTGATGCAAGGATGGAGAGGGACAGAGAAGACAGACCTCTGCTAAGGAGGGTCTGTGTAGAAGAAAGAAGTGTTTGCACATTCTTTGGCATGACACCAAGGATTGCTGAGCGTAAACTCCAGACTTAGAAGCAATACAATTATTCTTCCCTTGGCACAGCCTCATATCTGAAAATGTCATTTACAAAACATCAAAGAAAGGAAAAGGGATGGCGTAAGAGTCGAAACAGAAAGATCTCTGCAGAGGCCTTTGAAGAGCAAACTTCTGTGGCCTTATAAGATATTTTATTGCTCCCCAAACCTTTTTGGAACTCATCCACTTTGGGAAAGGGGGGAAGAGTCCATCTTCAGTGGCCTGTTTAAGCTTGAATTTTAAAAATGTAGTGTGCTTGCTCATGTCTTAGAAGAACTCTTCCATTTAAAGAGACCTTAGACACATTTTTTCTTTCCGTGCCTTACTCAAAGGACTATGTTGAAAGAGATCTAGGAGATAGGAATGGTGCTTGCTTTTTAAAAGGAATCATATCAGATGAAAGGCATAGATTTCACTGAAACCAAAAATGACGTTTGGAGACACATTGTTCCATCTTCACAAAGCCCTGTCTGGACAGGAAGAAAATCGCTCTGCAGTGTGGTCCCTGGAAGCACCAGGGGGTTGCGTTTACCTGTTAGGGCCTTTCAGTCTGGAGGCTGTGTAGCTGGATCAGGCAGGCAGCAGTCAAGGGCAGCACAAAGCATGCATTCAAACAGCTCTGTGCTCCTCTTGCCAAGTGAGCCTTCTGGTGACTCGGTGTCCGGCATGAGTCTCCAATTCCCACATTCTCAACATCAGTAGACTTGTGAAAAGAGCACTCGACTATCACTAGAAAAGTCATTCGTATCTAGTGTTCAGACAAGTTCAGACAAGGTAGAGCTGGAGAACTTTATGGTAGTCTTAAAAATGGTGATGAACTAGCAGCTGCTTCTGGGAGATGATAGCAAGGCAGAGCCTTAACAAGTGGTCCTCATGTGTTTTGAATTCTGAAAAGGATGCTCATGACTAGATGTTGATCCACAATAGCAGACTAAATAGCAAGTGTTATATTCTCTTGGGAAATGATGACAGTAGACATAGTGTTAACCAAATCCTTCCTATAACATTAGATACTATTCTGGGTATCATATGTTAGCGGGGCCCAGACAGAACCTTGCAAAAGGCACAAAAGAGAGGCAACAAGTCAGACTGAAAGATTGGAAAAATAAGAAGCAAGTTAATACAAAGAATTTGGAATTAATTAGCTCAGGGAAAACTCAAGTTGTTCTGAATTGATAGCTGCTGATAGTTAAGTCTTCACACGCACCTGACGCAATGCACGTGAAAAGAAGGTGTCAATGTCAATATCCGAGAGCTTGCTAAGGTCAAGGGAGGTTGCCAACAGTGGTTGGGGACCCATCTTTCCAACTTGGGGTAATTTATAAGAAACTGTGCCTCACAGTAAAAGAAGAAAGGTTCTTCTCCCCGAATGTTTTTCTTTCCATATACCTCATATTTTAAAAATCATGTGAATTGATTTCTTATTAAGTAATCATATATTCACCCTGGTTTCTCTAGATAGACACAATCTATGCATCTGTCCCATGTAATTTTTTAAATTTAATTTTTTGACAGGCAGAGTGGACAGTGAGAGAGAGAGAGAGAGAGAGAAGAAGGTCTTCCTTTTTCCGTTGGTTCACCCCCCAATGGCCGCTGCGGCCGGCATGCTGCGGCCGGCACACCGTGCTGATCCAAAGCCAGGAGCCAGGTGCTTTTCCTGGTCTCCCATGGGGGTGCAGGGCCCAAGCACTTGGGCCATCCTCCACTGCACTCCCTGGCCACAGCAGAGAGCTGGACAAGAAGAGGAGCAATTGGAACAGAATCTGGCGCCCCAACCGGGGCTAGAACCCGGTATGCAGGCGCCGCAGGCGGAGGATTAGCCTATTGAGCCACGGTGCCAGCCGTCCCACGTAATTTTTAATATCTTCTCCTTTCAGTACCTAAGCATCCTGCTGGAAAAATAAAGTATATGATTGTCTTACCATGAGCCTGTTTTGGTTTTGTAATCATATGTGTTCCATAAGCTTTTTAAAAAGTAGCTTTTTAAAAGTAGCTCAAATGGCTATTTTGGGGGAAACTCCAAGTTTATTCTCAGCTAATTAATTTACTGATACCATTGAGTACCTTCTTGTGCCAAGTGCTTTTCTAGGTGCTGGGGAAACCTGGTGAGCAAAAGAAACCGAATCCCATCTTCTTGCTACTGCAGTTTCTTTGGGAGACAGACAATAGGCCCACAAAACACACAATTGAATGCAATGTAGCCGCTAATATACATATGTCACAAAATAGCTTGGAAGAATGGTGGCTCCCAAAAAAGAGAACCCAGGTGACCAGAAATAGAGGAACAGAAGAGCACACTCCGCATCCTGCTCTTGGTTTGAAGGCAAGGCCATGGCTGCCTGGGAGCTGTACACAGCACCCCCTATGCTCCAGCACCCAGCCCTCACTATAAATAAATAAGTACTGGTTACACATCAAGAGGTTGCCCCTACTTCCCACCATGCCAGGCAGTCGGGCTCCCCAAATGCAAGAGTCTTGCTCTGGCAGTCCCCTGAGCTCTCAAGGGAATGGCCCACGTGTCAAGTCAAGGGAGGGTCCTCTGTGCTTAGGAATTCTGTGGTTTCAGAAATAAGGCAAAAGAGACACAGATTTGATTTCTGAGAAATCCCATTGGTTGGAGGAATTTAGTTTGTAATAATTTTCTCCATTTTCATGCACTGGTTTCTTCACCCACTTCATTCCTGGGCCCTAAATCAGAATGAACAGGGTCAGCTACATGCTGTTTTGTTTTATCTTGTTTTTAATCATGGAAGAATTTTAGAAAGAAGAATGTGCAAAATTAAACTTTTAATAATTATACAGTAACTATGATCAAAAGATTGTCTGCAAATGAGGGATATGTCTTAGAGTTAGTTACTTGTAACCCAAACAAAATTAGGGCCTTTAATCTAGATTTTTACAGTCTAGTTGTTGGTGCACAGCTGATGCTTTCTAACTACTGACTGAGTTGAGTGGGGCTGTCTAATTTGTTCAGAAAGCAAGTGCTGCAGTAGTTTGAGAGCCTTGATCTGGATAGATTCCAAGAGTTGTTGTCACTAAAGGTTTAAATATATAAAGATGGCACAATAGACTCTGTTTTCATGGAAGTGAACTGGACTTTAATTAATGCACCAGCGGCTGAGTCACTTTGTTTTTTCAGGCACATGGAGAGGAAGTGTCATCTGGCCTAGCTATGACACACTGCCAGACAGCAGATATATAGTTCTTTCTCCTTTCCCCTCTCCTCCCACTCCTCTTCCTTCTCCTTCTTCTTTTTCTTCAACTTTCCTATTTTAAAGCTCTTCTATTTATTTATTTGAAGATAAGAGAGAGAGATTTCCCATCTGCTGGTTCATTTCCCAAATGGCCACAATAGTCAAGGTTGGGCCAGAGTGGAGCCAGGAGCCTGGAACTCTGTCTGGGTCTATGACATGGATGCATAGGGACCCAAGTACCTGAACCACCACCTTCTACCTCTAGGGTGCACATTAGCAGGAAGATGGAATCAGGAGTGGAGTTGGGATTGGATCCCAGGCACTCTGATATGGATGCAGGGATTCCAAGAGCCAAATGTCTGCCCACCTCTTTTTCCCAAAAGAAATAAAAAAGAAACAGAATTGAGAGTTAAAACCACAAGGAATTCTGAGATGATGCATAGAAGAAAATCTGAAAGCTACCTGCACTGCCTAATGTCACAATCTAGCAGCACAAGACTTTGTCCTTCTTGCTCATATTTGAGTAAGGGAGCCCTGACACTGACACAAGAATTCTGCCAGGTTTTTCTGTACAGCCTCTCTCATTCTTCACAGTACCTATTGCAAGCTTCTCTGCTTGTCTCAAGACCTTCACACCTAACACCTTCCCCTACACAGTGGACAGAGGACTTTAGGCCCTTCTACTCAGTGTGCAAAGCACCAACCTCAGAGCACACCCCTACACCCCTGTGGACACTTGCATCTATCTTTCCTCCTGGCTCTGCGTTTGACATCAGAAGATGCTGCAAAGCCCTCCCCTGCACTCTAGATCTGTTCTGCTTCCTCCCCTTTCTTCAGGAATTTGTCTATTAAATCACCCATACTCTGGCCTGTACCTCCCATTCACCTAAGAATGTCCTCAAGTCTTCCATATCTTAAACAATGAAAAGCCTTCAACTTCCTATTTTCCAGAAACAAGGGACCTCCATTCATTCTCAGCCAGGGTTTTAGAAAAGGTGGCACTTGCTGCCTGTTCCTCCCCAATCCTGTTTCCTTACCTGCAATCTGTTTTCGCCACTGCACGGGGATCTCTCTCACCAAGGGCCCAGTGCCTTCCTGGTTGCTTGTTCAATGGACACACTTCCCTGCCTGTCTTTCCCGACCTCTGTGTCTCTCCCTGCTTCTTGACAGCCTCCTTCTACCTACAAACCGCTCTCCGCTTTCCTCTTTGTTCCGTAGATGCTTCCCCTTGACCTTCCTCTTGGCACTCCTTCCCTCAGAGGCTGCCCTGGGATCCATTCTGATCCATTCTTGTCCTCCCTCTTGGCTTTCCCCAGAGTGACTGATTTAGGACAATCTAATCCTGTTACTCTCCTAAATGTCCTTTAGAAGTTCTCAATTACCTTTAAAATAAGCCCAAATTTCGAGGTCCAGCTTACCAAACCTGCCTGGATCAGACTCCCATCCAGCCTCATCTCTTCCCCATGCTCTAAACCCCAGCTCTTGTTAGCAATTCACTAAACAAATCATGTCCTTTCTGGTTTCCATTTCTTAGAAAAATGCCCTTGGATTTGCTTAAAGTGTTCTTTCTCCCTCAACTTACCCACCAGATTCTAAGATTTTCTTTTGGAGCTCAGTGTGTATTTCTGCCGCAGTGTTTATCAGCTTGCATTCTGTTTTTGTTTTTATAGCTCTGTTTGAGTTCTTCGAGACAGGCGCTCAACTTCATTTATTTATTCTGTTAAACCCTGTATTCTCTTTGCCTAACACTAAGTACCTATATGAGCAATAAATGAATTTGTTGATGGAATGAGGGAATTAATGGAAGATCCCATTGCTTTTGATTCCCAGCCTGAAGAAAGTTCGTCTCATTGAGACCTTTCCCATCAGACCTGAGGACGATGCTTCCAAACCAGTGGCACATACCCTACAAAATAAAGGATATTGATTTTCTTTCTCCAAAATAAATGTGGCTCCTGCTAGTGCAATGTGTTTGGCCTTCCTGGTAGTCATGGAAATGAATTACAGCCTTGGACAAAAGGGCATCCCTCAGTCAAGGGGATGTGGTGTGATCTGGTGGGTAGAGAGGGCGTTGTGGAAGCAATGTTCTATTTATAGCTGGTGCTGACTCCTCCAGGCCACTAAGGTGAGGAGCAGCAAGGACCGGCTGCCCCTTCCCCCTCTTACACTCTGTGTCTGATAGGAGGCTAGCAGAGGAATTTGCTCTTCTGTTTTCCAGTCAAGTTAGAATGGCATTTGCTGAGATAGACGCCAGAGAGACGTTTGTGAAAATTTCATTCCCGTGGAAGTTTCTGATTTGGTTGCTGTATTTGTGTGGTTCTTATGGGCTCATAATGGGGTTTTGTTCTTTCTTTCACAGGCTACCAATGCCTTTAGAGCAAGAACCATGTATTTTTTCTATCTTTGTTGTGTCTCTCAGGCCAAGTTCAGCTGTCTATTGTCAGAGTCCTTGGCTAGCAGAGCTTCGTAACTGGTTATGAGTCTAATTACCAAGCATAAATTTAGATAACTTGTCTTAAATAAAAGTGTAAAACAATCAAAGAGAGTATTTCCAGAATCCTGGAAAATGTGAGAAGAGCCTGGACAATGTAAGAAGAAAATGCAAAAGTGTCAGGGAGGATGCAATTTCATAGCACGAACTTTTTGAAGCACAATTACACGATATTCCAAACTATTTCTAGAGCAAGAAATAATATACTTGAAAATTGTGGTATAGTCTGATGCAATAGAGGGGTAATGCTGTGATGGATGGCTTTCTGGAAACACAGTTATATGTACTTTATTAAACAGTGTAGCAGGAAGAAAAGGAACAGTCCTCAAGTAGCTGAATTCCAACAGCCTTCAAGTTCTGGGTATTTATAGCCCATTAGCTCCCCCACAGCCACTGAGGTCATTATTAAAATGGCATGTACATTTAATAGAAAGAATTTAAGTTTTACATAGTGTAGATATGTGAAACTTCTTTGTGATAGCTAGTGCCCAAGATGATCCCAGTGGGCCTTGCCTCCTGGTATTCATGCGCTCTGGGGTCTTTTCCCATAACGAAAAGGGCTGGGATGAATGACCAACAGGACGTTGTAGAAATGATGGTGTCTAACTTTCAAGTTGGGTCATAAAAGACATGGTGGCTTCTTCCTTGCACTTGCTCAGGGCTCACTGGTTGCTCTGTTATGAGGCCTCCCATAGCAGCCTATGGAACAGTCACTACCAATTTAACAGCAACATAGGGCAGCCATCGTGGAAATAGATTCTCCAACCCTGGTCAAGCCTTCAAATGACTATAAACCTGGCCAGCATCTTATCTATAGTCTTGTCAGAGACCCTGAGCCAGGACCCACATGTTAGACTGCTTGTAAATTCCTGGTCCTCAGAAACTGTGAGATAATACATGTTTATTTTTAAGTCACTGAGTTTTGGGTAAATTTTTATGTAGTAATTCAAGTTATTAAATATTTAACTTGAATTAGAAATAAATCGATGATGTAATTCTATAGTGGACACTGTGGCACCACCTAGATTATTTCTTCAAGGCCGTATCCCAGCTGCTGAAAATGTTGTCTGTAGAGAACACATAGCTGTGTCCTTCATGAGAAATGGCTTTCACCAGAAGTTACATCCCGGTCAAGATCAGGACCCCCTGCTTGGTGCTACCTATGACCAATGATTGCCTGATGTGAAGACTATTGCCATTCAATCTTTCCCTCTCCCTAGTCCTACCTGCTCCAGTTCCTTAAAGCGTCTCCTCCAAAAGAAATCTTCTACCTGCAACTCTCTCTAACCCAGAGTCTGGTTTCCATGACACTCAACCTATGAATTAGTAGCAGGAATGGGCCTTGGAAACACAGCATGTGAACGATTTCCTGGATGGTTTGTCAGAGCCAAGGAAAATAACAATGAAAAGACTGGTGGAGGAGGCGTGAGGATGGTCCTGTAGAGGTGGACAGAAACGACAAAGGTTTTTGTTAATACCTCCCAGCCAGCACATACTGCAGAGGCACTAGATAACCAAGTGACTCAGAGAGCAGATGTTAGCCAGCCTCTGTCCTTTACAACTGCAGTGCTTGGACAGTGGACGCACATGCAGAGCTGCCATGGTGGCAGAGATAAAGTCTTACACAGAACCCCATTAGCCTCTTCATAATGACTGCTTTAGCCACTGGTGCTGCTGAGTGTCCATCCAACCTACCGGTAGCAAAGAGTAGTGGGAACCCAATATGGCAACCTCACTCAAGGATATCAACCAGCTCTCTGACAGCAAGTGAATTCCTTGCATCTTTGCAGTCCTACGGGGAGGAAAAATCCAAATTGACTCTGAGTGACACACATTCCAGGAATGGGCTTGACTTTCCTGCCTGCAGGACCGTGACTGGGTGGTCACCTGGGACTCCCAGGCCTGGATTTAGAGTCTGTGGACGTGAACAGAAGTTGTAGCCTTTAAAGAACATGGTAGCTAGGTAGGTTGACTCCTCAGAGATGAGCAGGGCTCCAGGTCACCCCAGCAGGCTAGCCGCCTAGACCAGTGGGAGATCTGACTGAGGGAGGGAGAAACCCGGGACGCCTGATGGAGGCCAAGGATAATGGCCAGTCATGAACATGAGGTCAACTGCAGCTGCAAGGCTGTCTAATTCATCTCCCTCTTACTTCTAAGTTTTTACAAGAAATAGGGACACACTGGGCCCTGAGAAACTGCTTTCCCATTGGGCAAAGTTACCATTAAATACAAATGCTCCTGCATGGAGGAATGCTGCACTGCCCCACTGAGATCCCTGCTTCAGGAGCAAAGAACTCCAGGCAGAGCTGCTGCAACTATCGGCTGCTGACAGTTCATAGCTACATGGCTCACTGGGAATTGTCCTTGGCTACAGAGAGCTGCGTCAAAGGTTATTGCAAGGTTATACTCGCCCAAGAATAGAAAGTGGCCAATAGTACGTTGTCTTAATGAGGGCATCCCTGAAGGACGGTCCCAGCTCCAGAGCTTCCCCTGAGAAGGCTTGAGCTTCTTGTTAGAGATAAGTGTGGGTTGCATCCTGAGTTTGCCCAATCCTGCCTTCCCTTGTTCTTGCTAAGGTGTGTCTCCCCAGACACTCGTCCAATAACCTCTGTGCACAGCTCTGTCTCGGAGTCCCTTCCCAGGGAACCCAACCTAAAAGAAGCTCCCAGCCAACGATATTACTCTTCAATCAAAACAACGAGAAAATGAGGCCAAGGAAAAGTCCATGCTCTTGGTTGTTAACCAAATAGACAGGAAAATGAAAGAATTGCAAACTTTGACATAGAAGGGGAGAAAAAATTTGGAGTGATTGGCCCTAAAATATGTTGACAAATTATCCGTAGTTTCCTAGAAGTACATCGTCTCTAACACAAGGCATGGGGCATGAGACAACTAAGTTTTGATGAAAGTGAGGAGGGGAAAAAATGTTGGCACCAGTAAGTCTGATTGACTTGGCATGACTTTGTTGAGAAACAGAGCATGTCAGGAAACAAGAAGGGACTAGGAGGGTGAGGCCCCTTCCTTCATGGATTACAGAGTATAGGGAGTTGGAAGTGGCTACACTTTATATGCCTCAGCTTTCCTGAAGGAGGTGAGTGATGCTGAAAAATATAGTGAGGCTCTTTGCTCAAGAGTGACCTTGCCTATTTCGTTGCAATCTTCATTCATATCGTTGCTCAGCAGTGTTGATTGTAGTGTTCACTCTATTTATGGCTTGTCAATTTTCTAATATATTCCCAAACAACTTAGAGCCTCTTTAAATGAGATACTAACCAATAGAAAGCTGATTTTTTTTGCTGGAGAGAGAGCAAAAGAAATTAGTAAACACTCATGGACTGCAGGTTCAGAGGCTGCAGGTTCCCTAGAAAAAGACGTGTATTTATGCTCACAAATTTAGCTGCATCTGCATCCCGTAGTGGATGACTGATGCATTTCCCTCCACACTGCTTCTCTTCTGTCTGCCTCACGTACCCCTCTCCCCGCTCTGCTCTGTGCTCGTCCCTGGGAGTGGAGGCTGACCATGTTAGGGCTCTACATAGGTCATTGCTGTCCAGGTCCTGGGGTGTTTAACTCATGGGGAACCACAGGCTGTGGGTGTGGGAAAGTGGGAATGGTGAGGCTGGTTGCCTCCCTACATGGCAGGTCATGACACCTGCCAGCTGGCCCCCGTGCCCTGTCCCATGGCAGCTCCCTGCCTGGCCCCTCCTGGCTCTGGAGTAGTGACTGTCCCCAGCAGTTACCCACTCTGGGTCATTGCACTTTGCCATAAGGTTTCCCTGTATCCTGCCCTGATAGGATGATTTTCTCTCCTATTCCTTTCACAGTTAAGAGACTAAGTGCTCGCCCTGGTTCTTACAGAAACAATATTGTTCACAGATTATCAGTGGTTTCCTAGAAGTCCATGATTTCCACGTCATGGGACATGGAACAAATAAGGTTTTTTTAAAGATTAATTTATTTATTTTAAATGCAGAGTTACAGTGAGGGAGAGGCAGAGAGAGAGAGAGAGAGAGAGAGAGAGATCGATCTGCCATCCGCTGGTTCATTCCCCAAATGGCTACAACAGCCAGAGATGAGCTGACCCAAAGCCAGCAGCCAGAAGCTTCTTCCAGGTCTCCCATGTGGGTGCAGGGGCCTAAGCACTTGACCCATCTTCTGCTGCTTTCCCAGGCACATCAACAGGGAGTTGGATTGGAAGTAGAGCAGCTGGGACTTGAACTGGCACCCATATGGGATGCCAGCACTGTAGGCCGGGGTTTTAACCCACTGTGCCACAGCGCCAGCTGGAACAAATAAGTTTTAAGGAAGGCAAGGAGGAGATAAATGGTGACGTCCATGTGTAAATTGTTTTATCCAGGAAAGCTGGAAAAGCCCTGGGATCCAGCATCGGCAGAGTTGGAGCCTGACTTTGAATGAAATGAAGGGGGAAATGTGCCCGCTTCATTCCAGGGCTTCAGACCCCAGGCTGCTTCCTTGAGCAGCAAGGCAGGAGATGGAGGCAGAGAAGGATGGACGGGTTCAGGCTGCCCATGACGGGAGGCAGGAATAGGCCCAGACTGGTGGCAACCTGCATCATCAGAGCAAAGCCAGGAGTGGGCTTTTAAGTAACCACAGACTCCTGGGAAGCCCTAGGACAGGTGGACGTGCCGTGAACGGCCAATCCTGCTGTTTTCCACCTCCCCTGGGTCAGAGGCTCATCCAGAGCTTCCATTGTCCCAGGCACAATGACCTTGGCAGGACAGAGAGGCGGGGGTGGGAAAGAGGCTGAGCCACTTGCTCAGGGTCCCAGGGCTCCTAAGTGGCAGAGCCAGGACTCCAGCCCATATTTCATCACCCTTGTCAAGACAGATTTGGCCTAGGCATACGCATCCAGCCAAGATGGTCAGCATGAGAGTCCAGTACTGCCTCCTCTCATCACTCAGAGAGGCAGATACAAATTCATGGTTAGTCCAAAAGCAACCCCCTCTGTTTCAGCCCAAAACTATCCAGTCTTAGGCCTGATCCCCGCCAGCCCGGCTGGTTTTGGATCAGGGAGCCTGTTCCCTTCACTGCCCACCCGCCACCCCCACCTTGCGCTTCCTGCCCAGGATGGATCCTCACTTCCATGAGGCCAGCAGGCCCGCACAGGAGCATGCTCTGGGAAGCAAGGAGATGGATTGTGGAGGGGCATCCGTCTCCCTGGTTGTCCTCCGTGTGTGGGATTGCCCTGAGAGAGAAGGACGCGGGGAAGGCATTCCTTGTGCAGTAAACAACTCCGACCAATTTGCGCCCCAGCCACTGAGCCGTAATCTTTTCATTATGCTTTGCATATTTATAACCACGCTTTCTATTGCTCTGGTACAAACAAGATTGCAATCAGCCTGCCTAAGGCTTTTCCTTAAACATCAGTCTTCAGGGAGGCAAAACCAGTCATTGACACTGAACACCTCCTTAACAAACAAGGCACCCTCTTAGTCTGCAGGCAGAATCCTGAGAAGAGAGAACTCCTTTGCTTTCAACGGCCCCTCCCCAGGTTTGCTTCAGTCTGGGCAGGCCAGCCTCGGTTCCTTTGAAATGTTTTGCCTTCTGGGTGCTTGCCTGCAGGAGCTGCTCCTGCACATGCCAGTTTCAGCTGCCACGTTTCATTTTCATGTCCTGAGGGCTTCCTGGGCTTTTTTTGATTCTCTTAAGTGAATGAAAATAAGTAAGGAGCAAAGGAGCAGAGAGCGCAGGACCCTGATTCCAGCGTCTAGTCTTTTGCAGGTATGTTTGCTCACACCTGAGCCCATTTACTGGAAAGAAAAGAAGAAGCAGAAAGGGGACCTCTCAGATCTGTATTTTCTAGGACCTAAAGCACACAGTAAGTCGGAACACAAGATGTTAATTTTGTTATGTAGAGGCCAAGCAGGTGCACTGGGGCCTGTCCTACTTTGCTTCCACTATGAAAGGGCCAACTGAAAGAAAAAGTGCAACCAACTTGGGTAAAGTCCTACTCAACTGGGTATACGGAGCCTAGGTTCTCACCCACAGGGGCTGAAGAATGAAATCATGGGGACAATGTGGCCACATGGACCCCAAAGGAAGAAGCCTGTGGAATTTTAAACCACACTAGAAAATCCTGGGCTCCAGGAGGTCTTTCTTAGAGCCCAAAGAATACAATTTAGGGGGTGGGATGAGCCTTGAGAATCCCTACTTTATCCTCCAAAATACCACAGAGGAAACCCTCGCAGGCCCCTCACTGGCCCTCATGCCGACAGGAAGGCTGTGCCAAACCCAGCTGTGAACACTGTGACCCTTTGTATGGTTCATGCAGGGCCCGTTTTAGGGAGAGGCCAAGTCAGAGGGTGCACTTCTGCTGCTATTCTGGCTCCCCTGCCCAGCCAACCCTCAGACGCCAGCGTTTCTCAAACCATAGTTTAGCTGTGAATGCCCGAGATTCTCTTCCTGTGCCGACCACAGGAGCACTGGTGGTCAGGCCTGTTTCTGGCACAGCCAGGCAGCAGGCCAGCCACCTCAGCCTTGGGGAGGAAGGCCGCCTTCCCTTCAGCATCCAGAAGGGACTGTGGGTACCAACTGCCTGGACGCTCAGAGTGGACTCCAGCTGACCAAATTCTAGGGAGTAATTTAGGGACGGGGGAGGGGGCAGAGAGGCCTCAATCCTGACCACTGTTTTCAAAGGCCTCTGTTTTGTGAAGGTGCTGCTGTCAAAGCTTACTTTTCTCTGTGTGAATGAATCCATTTGTGGAAAATTCTGGAAGGGGGGCAGGAAGAGGCAGGAGGGAGACATGGAAGAAGAAGAAGAGAGACAAATGAGTCTTTCAATGCTGGTTATTGAATGCACCCTACAATTTCAGGGCTTGAGTATCCCCCAAGGACTCCTCTGTAGCTGTTCCCAGCATTCTGGCCCTCAGTTCACCGCTTTAAAATGCCAGGATGGCAGTCATGAAATCCTTTGGTCCTCCAAGAGACTTGCAGTTGAGAGAACTAAATTCAATTTCGGCCACTGGGAAGGATTTACCAAGCATGCTTCCAGCCTTGTGCTGGGAACTTACAAGCATCTTTTGTTCTTTTCTGGAAACGAAGGCCTCCACATGTGAAGCATTAGAAATAGTTTTTGTGTAAGCAAAGGGGTGGATATAGAATATGGGGAAAGAGAGAATGTAAAGTTAGGGCGGGGTGAGCTAAAAGTTGGCACAGAAGTTAAGACCAGGCTTGGGATGTCTGCATTCCATTTCAGTGCCTGGGTTTGAATCCCTATTCTACTTCCAAGTCCAGCTTCCTGCTCATGTCTATTCTGGTAAGCATCAGGTGATGGCTAATGTAGTTAGGTCCTTGCCACTCACATGGGAGACCCAGACAAAGTTCCAGGCTCCTGGCTTCAGCCTGGCCCAGCCCCAGCTGTTGTGAGCATTTAAGGAATGAACCAGTGGGTGGAAGATCTCTGTTTCTTTCCCTCTGTCTCTCTGCCTTTCAAATAAATAGATTAAAAAAAAAGTTAAATAATTTTAGCAAGATAACATCTTTGGGCTTGAAGGAAGGAGGAATTGGAACAGAGGATAGCACGAAATATGGTGTGAGGCTTGGGATCTGGAGTGATGAGTGTCCATAGTTTTTCTTCCTTTCTTTTCTTTCTTTCTTTCTTTTTTTTTTGATGACTTTATTTCTTTTGAGAGGTAGAGTTATAGATAGATAGAAGGAGAGACAGAGAGAAAGGTCTTCCATCCTCTGGTTCTCTCCAAATGTCCACAAAGGCTGGAGCTCGGCCAATCAGAAGCAAGGAGCTAGGAGCTTCTTCTAGATCTCGCATGTGGGTGCAGGGGCCCAAACACTTGGTCCATCTTCCACTGCTTTCCCAGGCCATAGCAGAGAGCTGGATTGGAAGTGGAGCAGCTGGGACTCAAACTGGCGCCCATATGGGATGCTGGCACTGCAGGTGGCAGCTTTACCTGCTACACCACAGTGCTGGCCCCTGCATGGTTCTTAAAGGAGATAGAAGAGCAACTGGCCTGTTTGTCAGACATTAAATGTTTGTTTAAGCTGGGATAAAAAGACAAACATGGAAAGTGCCATAATATATTCAGCAGATAGAAGTGCGGGTACCATGAGACACTCATGGACAGAAGGGCAGGTTGAGGGCTGAAGCCCCAGCTGCCCCTTCACGAACAGTGGAGGAGGCCCAGGGTGTGGGGAACTCAGTAACAAGAGCTTTGTCCTGTGTAGACTCCTCCTATTCCCCCTTAGCATTCTGAGTTTCTTCCCCAGGGGGCATGGACGAAAGAGAAGTGAGCTAGGAGAAGAAGACAATTAACAAAGGCCACGCTGTCAGTGGTAACACAGCTGGAGGAGAGACTTGTGTGGAGACAGCTGAAGGCTCCTGCTCACCACACCTGTCTGGGGTCTAGGGTTGCCTCAAGATTGCAGATGATGCCAGCTCTGTGCCCACTGCCCTTTAAATATCAGAGTATTTCCAAAAGTTCATGGATACTGAAAAGTTTATTTTGGTGCAAAAATGTGTTTTGAAACCTGTCCATAAATGGGCTATTCAGAAAAGTTATGGGAAATGCATATTATGAAAGAACTATGCATGAGTTTCAAAAAATTGCTCAAAAGTAAACTTTTCTTTCCATTTTCCACGAACGTTTTGAAGTACTCTTATGCATAAAATGATGATCCAAAGGCAAGATGGGCCACGCACAGTATGTGAGATGTGCCACAACCAGTTTTACTCTCTATTTTATTCCAACAACAGCAAACCAACCTATTCCAGTATTGGCAGTCATTACATGACACCGTAAATACCCCTCCTCACTTGACACCAGAGGGCTTCCGGAGAGACACCTTTAGGGATGTCCCGCCTTAAGGCAGCAATACAGCTCCTTGGAAAGAACACAGGCTTGGGAGCCAGACCCCCTGGGAGCCCACTTCTACCATTTTCTGACTACAAGTCCTGCCCGTGAAAGTCACAGTGCTTGTCAAACAGATGAAGTTTGCTCAACTCCTCTGAGCCTCAGTGTCCTGACCTGTACCAATGAGATTATTTCTGCTAGGCAAGGTTCTTACATAGGGGAGATAATCTTCTCCATAAAGTGTCCAGCTCTGGATTTGAGGTTTTATAAAATTTATGATTAGAAGAGTAAACTCACATTCCCAAATTGTTCTCAACATATTTAAAGTTATTGCAATAACTAAATCAGGTATTATTTTTTTTTAATTACATAAAACTTGGTATCCAATTATTTTGTCACATTAGTTGTTCTCAAAGCCCTTAATAGCTACAGGTGCTTACCGGCTACCATATTGGACATCACAAATCTAGCTCTGAGTTACGGCTCTCAACAATAATCATCATCATAATAATAGCAGCTAACAACAATATTTGCCAGGCACAGACTCATGTTCATTGACTTGTCACAGGATAACCGTCCTGTGAGGTAGGTATTCTTTTATTTTACGAAAGTGAAAATCAAGACACAGAAAAGTTGAGCGATCTGCTCAAGTTCATGGAGCTAGAACGGAGGTTTGAACCCCAGGCAGTCAGGCCCCAGAACCTGTGCTCCCACCCGTGGTGATATCAATGACCTCAAATTCCTGAAGCTCCAAGACACTTCCTCTTGCCTCAAGACCATTGCATCCCTCTGCTCCTCTGGAAGAGGCCCGAGAATGCGCGTTGGCCCTTTCACGCTGGGAGAGTGCCATTTCCCACACTGCAGCATGATTTTTCTGGTAATTACGCGGTGCTTATCTGTGTGGATTGTGGAAGCAATGCATTACCAAGACAAATGTCAGGGTTCATAGCAAATTCCAAGGCAGAAAAAAATAGGGACTCAAATGTGCTTATCAAGATTCTCTTCCCCTTTCAGAAATGCCCAAGCGGTTATGTAGCTGACACTGTCCCCTGGCCCTGCCTGGAGCATTCTGGGTTACATTACTTGGTGTGAAGTCTCTCGTTCTGACCCTGGAAGACGCTGTTTCTTGGGACGTTGACAGGAACATTTCCTGTCCTTCCTGGCTAATCAAGAGCAGCCTTCCAGGAAACGTGCGCTGTGTTAAGTCTGACACTGAGCGTGCGTTAAGGAAGCCTGAGAGTGGGGTACAGTTAAATATGAGTGCAAGTGGAGGCTGAAAAATAGTATAAAAATATACAACAGGAAATGGAAAAGAATGAGAATTATGGGCAAGGCAGCTCTTTCTGAACTTTGATCTTGATCTTGAAAAGAAGTTACCTAGTTGCCTGAGATGGTACAGCAATGCTATTATCATGAATCACCATTAAAATCCGCATTAACATGATTACATTAAAATTAGATGAGAAGAGGGAAAGCTAATTGGATTCTGGTACAGTCATACTAATCAGTATTCTTTTCACAGCTACAAGAGAGGATTTATATAGAGAGATCACTGACATGCTAATGGCCACTGGTGAGCACTACCAAATGGTTTGGTTTAACTACTGGAGATGAATCAGCCTCTTAATTTAACCGATAGACATGAGCCAAGAAAGATTACCATCTGAGACTCTCATGCCGGAGTCTGACATGAACTTAGCTACAGGTAATAAGCAGAAGATCTGAGCATTTGTGAGGCCTCAAAGCCATGGACAGATAATAGCCTTTTAGAGAAGTCTAAGGACAGGAGGCAGGTTGACTTATGAGGAAATAATATATGTGCTGTGAAAATTGCCTTCTAGAATGGGAGGAAAAAAAATGAATCCTTCCCTCACTTGTCTCTAACCTGCCTACATACACACTGGTTTTTCCTTTGTCCCCTTCCACTACAAAGAAGCACAAATAGGTCAACAGATCAGAGAGTGCAAAATAAACCAGAGAAAGAGGAACTCCTGTACCCTGCTCTTGGGAATGCAAATGGTACCATCACTGGAGGACAGTCTGGCAGCTGCTTAACTAATTCAGTGTACACCTGCTACACGATCTGACCATTTCACCCATCGGCTTTCTTCCAAGATCATATGTCCAAATAAAGACTTGTACACAAATGTTCATAATGCTTGTACCTGTAAAAGGCAAAAGTAAGGAACAACTCAGATGTCCTTCAACAGTTAAATGGACAAACACACTGCAGTAAACCCATATAGTGAACCCCTCTGCAGCAGTATGAAGAAAACCTTGGACAAAAAAATATGCGAAATTTGCTCTCTTTTAATAAATAAAAATTTTAAAAAGAAGAAATAGATTACTAATACAGGCAAATGTCAAGGAATCTCAAAATAATTGTGCTGAATGAAAGAATCCAGACAAAAACAAGTACATATTATATGATTCTACTTATTTAAAATTATAGAGAATACAAACCAGTGATAGAAAGTAGATAAGTGGATACTTGGGGTGGAAAAAGGGGGCATGGCCAGGGGCAGGAGGAAAGGGTTAAAGGAGGGCACAAAGAAACTTTGGGGTGGGGTGATTGGTGTCCATTATATTGATCGTGGTGGTGACTCTGTGTGTATACATATAAGGGGCTTCAAAACCTTCACAGACAGTGTACATAATTTTTTCATTCAACTTTTTCACAAACCTTTTGCAATCCTCTTATAGTTGAATATGTGTATACTAGATACACAGCTCAATTCTGTGTACAGCAATGCAGATTATTTATTTATTTTTTGTTTATTATTATTGCAGATCAGTTGTACCCAGGGAAGGTTGTTCATAAAAGAAAAGGAGATCAAACTGAAGTAGAAACAAATAGGCATACATCTCTATAGAGACAATATAATAGTGTGAACCAAATTCACATGTCTGGATGGCAGTGAGAGTTCATTTCAAGTTATAAACGCTCTTATGTCATCTTGAAGCTGAGGGCAAGCCAAGAAAGGGAAAGCCATAGCATACCCATCACCTTATGTGACATTGGGGGTGCCTGAGAGATGCAGTGTCACATAGGTCAGTAGAGCTAGAGTTTGGAGAATCTACATTCCTAGGAACACTGCCATTTTGGGCTTGTTGGGGGTGGAAGCTATTAGCAGGAACATTAGTCAAGAAATTCAATTTTTAGACCAATTTCTGGGCCTTGAACCTGTGCCAGGTACCACATCTGGTTTTCTTGTAAAAGTTCCATTAGTATTCCTTATTCAGGGCAACAGAAATCCGACAAGAATTTCAGTGAGATTCAAAATTGCATTGTATTTGTAAGTCTTGGAATGACATTGGTTGCGGTACCCCTCCTGGGGGCAGCAAGGGGAGAGATGAGTGACGGAAAGTCTGAGCCTCAGAGGAGGTGGAGCTGCCCTGGTCTCCCTGAGGCCCTGGGAGAGGACTTGGTGCAGGAAGACAGCAGCCGGAAGGCCAGGTACTCAGCAGCCAGGTGGAGGGAAGGCCCCCTGAGCAGGGTGCCGTGCCTCTAAGGAGGAGGTTGGCCCTCAGTGCTGCCTTGCTGAGAGCTCTTTCCTGTCGGTTAGTCAGCATAAATAGGTATTACCAAATACTGTGTGCCAGGCTGTGTCCCAAGCATTTCACGTCTCATAAATTCTTCACACTGACCTCGTTAGATAATGCATCACTTAGGATTGCATTTGGCTGCATGTGGCTTAACATAATGGGGTTCTTTTTTTTTTTTTCCTTTCCTCATGTAACAAGGAATCTAGGCAAGATGGACAGTCCATTATGTGTGCAGCTGTTCAAGGAGCCGGGTTTCTTAATTCTGTCTGCCGCTTCACTCTTGGAACAGGATTTCATTCCTCTGTGACTATGCCCCTGCTGGGTGCTGTATCACATGCCAGGCAGCGGGCAGGTGAACAGCGTGATTTATAAGCCAGCTGAAACTGTCTCCATCCGGAAAGTCCCACCTACCGCCATCACTGGGTCACATGGTCCCTCTTTTGGAGTCTGGGAAACAGATGTAACTGGAGATATTCCTGAACTGGGTGAAGTTATGATACTGTTAAATAGAAAAAAGACAGCGTAGCTGCTGGGTGGCAAACCAGCCTTCTGAGGATGATATTCATATCCTCATTTTGCAGATGAAAAAACTGATGCTGAAAGGTTCGTATAATAGAAACTTGTGGATCCGAACCCAGCCCCATGGCGCCCGGTTCTGTTCACTGTCACTCCAGCAGGAGCTGTGGCTCTTACCCTGCTGTGACTCTTACCCTGCTATGGCTCTCACTGGAAGTGACCTTCCACCTCAATGCATGTGAGAATATATTCCAGTCCCCTTTCCTGAAAGGTCAGTAAGGAAATTTCTGGTGACTTCCTTCTGATAGGTAAGTCAGCTAACTGACCTTACACTGCATAGATGCTAAGAGTAGGTTGATCGGAGACTTGCTGGTCTAAGGCTGGGCTTCATTTACTTATTGTCCTGTTTGCTTGGAATTAGGAGCAAGACTTCAGCTGTGTCTTATTCATAGAATGGCACAAAGCACAGTTACTGGCCAGGCTGTGATAATAACTTAAATTCCTGGCTTAGGATCACAATCTTAATATCCACTAAACATTTCATGAGTGCTGTCTCCAATTCTGATGGGAGCTGGTTTTTTTGTTTGTTTGTTTGTTTGTTTGTTTTAAATCCCAAACAGTACGATTTAAGCTTGCTGGCTGTTTTCACCTAGGGTGAAGTGAATAAAAGGAGACAGCAGTTTCCATCTCCTCCATTCTCAGCAAAGAAGTAGAACAAGGATCCTGTAAACTCTCTCACTGGGAGCTCTGAGTTGCCTGTGTGTTAGATCAAAGCAGGCCCCAAACCCGTTCCACCAGTTTCTAAGATCCTGGAGTTGGCACTGGTCTACTGCAGGCTTCACTCCAGTTCCCTGTCTTGCTCTAAGACTGTGTCTCCTTGGTGACGATCAGATCAATAATGCCAGGTCACATGTACCTTAAAGTCACATATCTGTCATCTTCAGGACCCAGAGGTGCCGCAGTTCCTACTGCTACGGTTTTTACTAAAATACCAAAGAGGCTCAGGATGCCTAGGTACTTGCAGCTCATGCAGAAGCATGTACGGGTATGTCAGTACACAAGTAAGTGAAGGAATATTTAAAAGGATTTTTAATTATGCTGTGTAGATGAACGTAAACAGACCGGCATGAGTGAAAATATGACAGTGCTCAAGCAACTCTGAAGACTCTTGGCAAAATACCAGAAAATTCCAATCCCTTATGAGATGTTTTTGTCTCTGTTATTATGTGGTCCACAAGGCTCAAATTAGCCAGATAAATGGTACATCTCCCTTGACCTGCTGTCTACTAACGAACAACATTGAGTCCGTGTTTTATTGAGTGTGGTCTTGAATTTCAGGATTGTCTTTCATCTCCTGAACAGGCCATGAGCAAAAACTGTGCAGTCAGGAGAGGAGATATTTCTTGTCTCTGCTTTGGTTTGTTTGGATATTTTTGGCAGTGAACACTTGCATTTGTTTGCATATTTATTGAGAGTCCTTTATTTCACCCTGTGTGAACTTGACATTTCACTTTTAATACAAATAAATTGCAAATAACACAGTAGTTATTTAACCTTGGTGCCAACCAGAGAGTTAATTACAGAAACTGAGAGTCTGGAAGCTTCCAAGTGATCTGCTTTTGTTGAAATGACAACCTCCCTGCAGCAGCACAGAGCTGAATGGTTCAAGTGAAAGACAATGGTGTTTTCAGTTTCCTACTCACTGCCTCAAGTGTGTTTCCCAAGAATAGCGATCAAGCCATTTTTGACATCTTGGCTTTGTTAAACAAGTTCAGTGACAGAAGGCCAGGTGTTCCTGATTCTGACCATCAGTTTGGCAATGACTTTTGATCCCTTCTCCCCCCCACACACGTCAGCACACACAGTAGGCTACCTGTGTGTTGTGGAAACTTTTTCTCATCTGTGAAATGTGGATAATGCTTCTCTTGCAGATTGTGAAGACACAGTAAGTTGTGAATGTGTTTTTGCACAGCACCTGGAATATAGCACACGTCCAGGAAATGTGAGCAGCCTTCCCCTAAGTTTCCTCCTATGCCAAGGGCTGACTTCATGGGCCTGTGAAGTGGAGCCAGATGGAGCCTTATGCGTAACAGAGCCCCACTCACGTTTTATGCTCTGCTGTCACTGCCCTGAAAGTCTTAGCATTTTTGGAAGATGGCTACATTTTCATTTTGCACTAGGCCCTCCAAATTATGTAACTCTTCTTCCAATCCCTTTTTCTGCTTTCTCCCCCTTTTCAAAGTTTTTGGGTCAACCAGATATCCTCTTGCTTAGCTAGTCAGTCATTCCAGCGAATTGTCGACAAGATACTCTGGTGGTCAGAGCAGTGCCCATGGCTAACCTTCATGTTCCTCGCCCTGATCTAGGTCTTATCCACCTCCTGCATGTTGTCACCATGCTTCTGGTTAAGCTGCATGGGAATTGATGAAGAATTAGCTTTTTTTTTTTTTTTTTTTTTTAAACAGGCAGAGTAGACAGAAATACAGACAGAGAAAAAGGTCTTCCTTTGCTGTTGGTTCACCCTCCAATGGCCAGCGCGGCTGGCACGCTGCAGCCGGCGCACTGCGCTGATCCAATGGCAGGAGCCAGGTACTTATCCTGGTCTCCCATGGGGTGCAGGGTCCAAGCACTTGGGCCATCCTCCACTGCACTCCCTGGCCACAGCAGAGAGCTGGCCTGGAAGAGGAGCAACTGGGACAGAATCCGGTGCCCCGACCGGGACTAGAACCTGGTATGCCGGCGCCGCAGGCAGAGGATTAGCCTATTGAGCCGCGGCACTGGCGAAGAATTAGCTTTATACTATTAAGATGTTTCTTAAAATAATCTGATTACCCCAACTTCTGGTTGACCCAGCACAAAGATGATCTCCAACAGTGACCAACTTGTAAATGCAGGGAACTCAGGTCATTACTGATTTTTTGCTTCCAAGTTTCCCCCATCTAGGACAAAGAGTTTTCATGAGGCCTTAGTTATATAATTTAGGGACCCTCTTTAGAAAAGTACATTACAACTGTACCATGTGGCCTGTTACTATAGATTATATACAAGAAGAAAATGTCTCAACTTTCCCCTACTCATTTCAGCACTGTTATCTGTGATACTCATTTGATTAGGACCTAACACATCCAATAAGAGTTCTTTGATTTCATTAAATACCAAAGGACACTTCTGAATATTTTTACCTGATGTAAATTTGTGTCCCCAACTATATGATAATATAGTATAATGATAATATAATTATATGTATATATAGTATACACACATGTATATATAGTGAAACCTTGGAGACAGAGTTGCTATTCCTTTGCATTCTCCTTTTGCGGTGAGAGCGCTCAGCCAATGTTGGCTGGTTGACAGAGATGCCATGTTTGACATACACCATATTCCCACACTGTGTGCCAGGATAGACACATGAGGGACTTCATTTTAAGGAGTGCTGTCAAACCCACAACCTGCTTTCTTGGTAATTCCTAAATGTGGAAGGAATCTTACATAATCCAGAGAAGGTAAGTGACTCTATAAGGCAGCAGTATGGCCTGGTCTAGCATTTGGGCTTCTCAACCTTGGGCCCAACGGTTCTTACACTACTGAATGTAAGCATGTGGCTAAAGAATAGAAAAAGAAAGAACTAGAAGTTAGATGCAACTGACTTCAGTTATAGAGAATTTATCATGATTCTTGAGCTTTAAAAAGTATTTCTGTTTTATCAGTTTCATCAGTAAAAGCCGGGTAATGAGTCCAAGGTTAATGCTAGATTAATTTGTCTTGCTAAGATTCCATTTGTTGAAACATGGAGGAAATGTACAGAATTAGAGTGGTCATATTTCATAGAGACAATATTTATGATTTATCATAATATCCTATTATTTTTAATTAGCCATAATTCATCTCAAAGCTTTAATTTAGGGTTATCTTATCTTTCAAAAAGAGGAAAGAAACAATTTTTTTTCCTAGGGAAAATAAGTAGCTAGTGTAGAGTCCTTAATTAGGATTTGGTCTCTTTCCTGATTTTGATAAACATTTTGAATTTCTATATTACTAAACACAAGCCCCAGTTCAACATATAGGAAAACTATGACAACAGGCATTGAATAATCTGTATTTTCCCGGACTACACAGGCTGACTACACAGTTGAGACTTCTCTCCTGTCGGCAGTTTTGATGTCCTTTAGCACTAAAAATGTATTGGAAGAATAACTTCCAAGAGTTCCTTGGGGAGATCTGTCTCCCCCCACCCTCCCATTGGGCAGGCAGCCAGTCCAGGGCGTTATTAGCTCTGGTTACATATTAATATTATCTGGGGAATTTTACAAAAATATCCAGGCCCCATCGCAGGCCAATTTGACTTGAATTCTGAATATCTATATTTAAAACTTTTTTTAAAATGTAAAATGTCATGAATCTAATGTGCAGCCAGAGTTGAGAGCTCTGGCAAGAAAGAGTTCCTTTCTGTCCCAGCCCCTGGACGTGTGAGACAGGACCTCGGTGGCCAATGCAAAGGCTGATCCTACAAGGTCTCCCCTGTTTGCCAATGCTGAGCTGAGGAGCGGACCCCAGGTGTAAACCTGAGGACAGACAGTGTCCTGTTCTGTTCTGTTCTGTTTGCCTTCCAGCCCGAGGTGCAAAGACAGAAAAAGGCCTCTGCCATCCCCAGGGGGAAGGTGTCCCAGCCTGGGCACGACTGACACTTGGGGCTACACAGTGCTCCTTTGTGTGGGCTGCGTGTACACTGGTTGTGTAGTGGATCCCTGCTTTCTACCTGCCAGGTAGCCACAACATCCACTTCTCTAGATTGTCACAACCAAAAAGTGTCCACGCAATGCCAAATGTCTCCTGAGAGTGGAGGAGAAAAGTCACCTTGGGTGAGAACCATTGTTTTGGTGGAAGCGAAGGTGGAGGTGACTGCAAGGGCACGGCTTTTCCGAGAACTGGCAGAAGGAGGCCAGTACTGGGGAAGACAGGCGTGGAGGTGATGGTTTGGCACAGGCAGCAAGGAAAACTGTCATGGTAGCAAGAGCCCCGACCTGGCTTGACAGGCTCTGGATTAAGGAGCCTCGCCAGGCCACAGGAGGTCCCCCTAGCAGAGACTTCACGAAGAGAGAAGATGCTGCCCGAACTTTGACCCAGGCTGGCGGAGGCAAATGTCGGAGACAGAAAAAGAGCCGAGAGGAGAATTTGGGGTCACTTTTGAGGGACTGAAGTGCCACACTGGGATTGGACTGTGGGAGGTAGCCAAGGAGAAGGCACTGTCCCTTGCAGGGTGGGATGCTAGCTCAGTGGAACGAAAGACGAGCAGGCTTTGCTGCAAAATCTCCCCAACTTTGCCTTAACACCATAATTAATGTTTCATTAGTCACAGGTATTAAAGTAGGAACTTCCATTCTCGTTAATCTAGTTGCATTTACCTTCCCCTCCTCTGTGCTTAGATAAAAGAGGAAAAGAGGGCAGAGAGGATAAGAGGGAGCAATTTCCAAAGCTCATGAGATTAATCCCGACTCCACAGTTTAAATCACATAAGTCTACCATTTAGGCTTGGAAGGGACCAGGCTTTCACCTGGGCGTCTCCGGGATACTCTCCTCCAGAGAGCTGATGACTGATCACATCTCTGCGGACATGGGGACTTATGTCCTCAGGTGGAACAATGCGAAGTGCATTTATAAAGATATGCACAGCAGATACTTGGACGTCAGGGCTGACATCATTCCAGAGCTGTTTCGCGTAACTCACCACTTTTGCTGCCGTGGGGAATCATCCACTTCAAAGCAGAAGGTGATATCGGAGGTTGTCTGACATCTATCTGAATGAAACGGTGGCCGATGAGACCATCCACTCACCAGTTCAACCTGAAAAATACATCTGGCTAAATGCAAAGAATGTTCAGTGACATTAGGGCACCAAAGGAAAAAAATTCCACCAGCTCTCCACTCCCCGCTCCCCGCCACTGACAGGGATAACCACCACGTTACCTCTGCTCCCCCCATCCCAGAGGAAATGTACTGGGAATTCAGCATCTTCAAATGCTTCAGTGGAAATAAACCAATCGCCACTTGGAAAAATTGCTGAAATGTGTTTGGAGAACCCTCCCCTGGGGTTTCACGGGTGACGTGCCAGCTCTCCTATCAGGTTGCAGACAGCCTGCTTTTAGACCAGCTCGGCTTTCATGTACTTTTTTTTTTTTTTTTTTTAAGGTCATGAAAGCTGAAGGTTGGAAAAGCAAACAGAAAAAAAAAAACAAAACTTTTTTTTTCAGCTTAGAGATAAGCAGGAAACCTAAGGAACGTGTTCTGAACAATACGACCTCAGTCATGATGCTCAATAGAAACTCAGTGGAGTGGAGCTGACGGAGCCCAGGCAGACATCCAGCAGATTCTGCAGTGAGCTGCTGACTCATTCTCTCCCTGCCTCCTCTTCCTTATCTGTGCACTGGGGGGATGAGGCATGACGCTCAGAGCACTACGAAAGTGTGAGCTCATTTGTGTGTATTCCTAAAAGTG
This sequence comes from Oryctolagus cuniculus, assembly GCF_051225735.1. Taxonomy (NCBI): domain Eukaryota; kingdom Metazoa; phylum Chordata; class Mammalia; order Lagomorpha; family Leporidae; genus Oryctolagus; species Oryctolagus cuniculus. Next base: position 64,149,324 of record NC_142880.1, on the reverse strand, counting down.
TTTACAGATCTACAGATGATCTCTCCAAGAAGCATCCTCTTAGAAGGGTGACTGATGCACTGGCCCATATTTTGAGTGGGGGACTGAAAAATGTCAAGTACATCACCATAATCCCCTCAAAATTAATTCTGAGTATATGACACCTTTCACCTGTGCTCCTCCATGTAACTGACCCTGTGCACTTGGCCTTGTGTGTCATCAGTCAAGCCTGGTTGTGGGAGGTGGGAGGTGTTTGACCCTCTATGAGCACCTCTTCCCTTGCCTATCAAATGGAGATAATGAAGTGGGTCATCTCTGGCACCTCAGGCTTCAACATCCCAAGTCAAGATGGCTTGGCCATAGTGGGCTGACCCACTGATGCACTCCCCTCATATTTGGGTCTTAATCCTGCTAGAAGTAAGAACATGCAGGAATTTTCTATAGGGTTGGGTGAAAGACTGTGAATATGCATGCGTGCGTGTGTGTGTGTGTATTTCAATTAGGTGAAACAGAGACAGTGGCGTGAGTGGCTGTGGCGCTTGGGAAAGTTGTGTTGGATGTTGAAGCACCTGTTTCCAGAGAAAGTCCTGACAGTTGAAAAACCTGCGCATGCACACATATACCAATTCCAGCCATAGGCCCCTACCTGATCCACAGATCTGTGGAGGAGCTGGATGTGCAAAGAACATTGCCAGGAGCTTTCTTAGACAAGGCTGTGAGGTCCAGTAAGACTGTGGACTCTGTTTCTACAGGCTGAAACCTTGAGCTGGAAGTGCTGTTGGCAGACTTTCACCAACAACAATCCCTACAAGCTCAAGAAGATTCTGGGCATAAGTGTTTGAACTTGAAATTGGACAGGCTGGTGTTGTGGTGCAGAGGGTTAAGTGACCACTTGCAATGTTAGCATCCCATTTGGGTGCCAGATGGAGTCCTGGCTGCTCCTGCTTCCGATCCAGCTTCCTGCTAATGTGCCTGGGAAAGCAGTGGAATTTGGCTCAAGTGCTTGGGCCCCTGCCACCTATGTGGGAGACCTGGATTGAGTTCCAGTCTCCTGGCTTCTGCCTGGTCCTGCCCTGGCTATCGTGGGCATCTGGGAGTGAACTAGCAGATGGAAGATCTGTCTCTTCTCTCTTTGTCATTCTGCCTTTCAAACAAATAGAATACAACTTTTTAAAAATGTTTGCATAGGGGCCAGCACCATGGCTCACTTGGTTAATCCTCTGCCTGCTGCACCAGCATCCCATATAGGTGCCGGGTTCTAGTCCCAGTTGCTCCTCTTCCAGTCCAGTTCTCTGCTGTGGCCCGGGAGGGCGGTAGAGGATGGCCCAAGTGCTTGGGCCCCTGCACCCGCATGGGAGACCAGGAGGAAGCAACTGGCTCCTGGCTTCATATCGGCACAGCTCCAGCCGTAGCGGCCATTTGGGGAGTGAACCAACGGAAGGAAGACCTGTCTCTCTGCCTCTCTCTTTCTCACTGTCTATAACTCTACCTGTCAAATAAAATAAACAAATAAATAAATAAAAAAGAGAAGTATGTTCTTTATAAAAAAAGTTTGCATAAATGTCAAATAATCAAAAGAAAGCACAAAACAGTGTATAAAGTATGATCTCAATTCTATATATTATTCAAAAATTGATGTTTACAAATACACAACTCACTTTTGCAATATCCAGCAGTTTAGGAAACTAGGACTGATATGGATGGATACAGAGAAAAGAGACTTCTTTTTACTGTAGGATGTGAAGAAAAGGGTTGAGTGTCAGTTTAACTTTTCTACCAAAAATACTAGTTAATTCTGAACATCCAGATTGGATATGATATGAGTCATGTGACTTAAATGGATTATGATCCACTTCCTGTCCAGTCCTCGGAGGAGTTACTGGGTTGCCCCTAGGCTAGACTTCCCCTATAGGAGAAAGTGCCACTTGGTGGGAAAGGAGTGCACTTGGCAGTGGGACAGAGCTGAATTTGGAGCCTGGCTCCTCCTCATGGGTGGCTGTGCAGCTCTAATCGTGTTACCCTCTTGGCCTGTTTTCTCCATAAAACTCAGAAATAACACCTACATTGCAGTTAGAGAATAGAATCATATAATAGAAGTAGATACTAAAATTTAAATTCTTTTTTAATTACTTAGACACTATTTCTCAGGTTTTTTAAAATTACTTATTTGAGAGAGAAAGGAGAGAAAGAGAGAGAACTCTCCTATCCACTGGCTCAATTCCCAAATGCACACAATAGCCATGACTGGGCCAGGCTGAAGCCAGGAGCTAGAAACTCAATCCAGGTCTCCCAAGTGGTGGCAGGGACCCAAGTACTTGAACCATCCCTTGTTACCTCCCAGAGTCTGCATTAGCAAGAAACTGGAATCAGGAGCTGGAACCAGGAGTGGAACCCAGGTATTCTGATGTGGACTGCAGATGTCTTCACCAGCATCTTAACTGCTAGGCTAAATGTCCAACACTATTATTATTTTTAAGAAGTAGGTACTAGGGGTCCGTGCTGTGGTGCAGCAGGCTAAGCCATGACCTGTGGCACCGGCCGCACTGGTTCAAGTCCTGGCTGCTCCACTTCCCATCCAGCTCTCTGCTACGACCTGGGAAAGTAGCAGAATATGGCCAGGTGCTTAGGCCTCTGCACCCATGTGGAGACCTAGAAGAAACTCCTGGTTCCTGGCTTCGGATAGGCCAGCTCTGGCTATTGTGGCCATTTGGGGAATAAACCAACGGATAGAAGATCTCTCCCTCTGTCTCTCTTTCTTGCTTTCTCTTTAACTCTGCCTTTCAAATAAATAAATAAACAAACCTTTTTTAAAAAAGAAGAAGTGGGGGAGGGAGGGGGGGAGAGGAAGAAGAAGCAGAAGGAGAAGAAGAAGGTGGTGGTCCTGACAAAAGAGAATTTCTGCTATCCTGCCACTCTCCACTGTCTCCTGATGGTTCTGCCTTAACATATAAACTAATACTGACTTCACAAACACTTACATTGTACTTGCTACATGTTGGGCACTCTCCTAAATTGTATTTAAAAAATTAATTCTCATAAGGATCCTAGGAAGTACTACAATGACAAGCTTCATTTTACAGTTGAGAAAACTGAGGCACAGAGAGGTCGAGCAGTTTGCCCAGGGTCACCAAAGCAGCCAGGAACGCGCTCCCTGCTCATAGGCTCTATGTACTGCTACAGAAATGCAAGGGTTCTTCAAAAAGCTTGTGGAAAATATGTACTGTGAAAACAAGTGCATGGATTTAAAGCCTATTGCACCAAAATCAACTCCTGTTTGAATTCTGTTTTCCTGTGAATGTTTCGAGCAGGTATCTCAAGGTCCTTCAAGCCAACGGCTCTCCCTGAGTCGGAGGGTGCCCCACCCCTTTCCCTCCCACAGCCTGGAAGTTAAGCGGGAGCTGGTTAGGTCAGTTTTGTGTGGGTGGGGTAGTGAGGACTCCCTCTCAGGACCTGCAGGCACTGCAAGCCTGGTGACTTCGTCTGCATTTCTGCAGCCACAGAGCCAGAGGGAGTAATACAGGGTGCACGTATTTTCTGCATTCCGTAAGCGTGTTGAGCACCCACTATGTGCTAAGGACTTCTGGAGCCCAGGAGAGCATGGTGCCAAGGACCAGGGAAGCCCCAGGTGTTGTGGTTGGAGACCATTAGGGCACAACCAGGAAGACAAAGGCAACAACAGGACAATGGAGAGGTGTCGTCAAATGGGTATGGGATGGGGTTCACCAGTGGGGCAGGCCAGGTCAAAGCTGGGTCTGAACACAGGAGTGAATATGAGAAGAGCACAGTCCGGAAGACTTGACCTTCTTTTCATAATGAAGCCTCTGGGGATGTACATGAGCTCCTGGAGTTCTGTCCCCGGAGGGTTTAGGAGAAGAGGGAGTTCCCCTTCTGAGGGTGCCGTCAGCAAGGACCCAAAGTGATCGATGGAAGTCACCTCTAGAAACACGCAGAGCTCCTGGGGCCTGGGCTAGCCTCTTCTCTGTTTTCTGTGCCACCTTTGCCTGGCACATGTGCACCATTACCTGCTGCCCATCTGTTGGAAGGATCTGCTTAGGGGTCTTCCCCAACCTGGGATTTGCAAGGATGGGATTAAACCACACCAAACAGACTTCTGCTGAAAGACCTCCCAGAGTGCAGGTGTGTTGTGAATATGCCATTTTCCCCAAAGATAAAACCATAGATTCTTGTTTGAAAAAATAGCTTTTTTTTTAAAGATTTTATTTATTTATTTATTTATTTATTTATTTGAGGGGTAGAGTTACAGACAGTGAGAGGGAGAGACAGAGAGAAAGGTCTTCCTTCTATTGGTTCATTCCCCAAATGGCCACAATGGCCGGAGCTTTACCGATCTGAAGCTAGGAGCCAGGTGCTTCCTCCCAGTCTCCCACATGGGTGCAGGGGCCCAGGGACTTGGGCTATCTTCTACTGCTTTTCCAGACCATAGCAGAGAGCTGGATTGGAAGAGGAGCAGCCGGGGCAAGAACTGGTGCCCATATGGGCTGCCAGCGCTGCAGGCGGAGGATTAACCAACTATGCCACAGCGCCAGCCCCTGAAGAATAGCTTTTAATAACTCAGAGGACTCAGATTCTGAGCAACACAGTTTTAGAAGTGCTAGGCCAGCAGCAAAGCAAAGAAAAATCTTTAGACAAGGCCTCCATGCTTAGGGAACTCACGTAGTGTTCTCTCTCTCTCTCTCTCATAAACAAATAATTTTTTAAAACTTCCCACTTTAAAAAGAAATTATAGGAGTTGGGGCAAGATGGCGGAATAGGAAGAGAGCACACTGACAGTCCGGGAAAAGACAGTTTAATAAAAGTGGAGATACTTCAGGTTCAAGGAAGATTTGGGGAAGAAACAGCTGAAGAAACTCTTTCGGAACTAGTGATTCATGGTGGACCTGCGTGGAGGATGTGGGAGCCCACGGCTCTGACACCAGCAGTGGAATCTACGCACCAGCGCTGGAACACAAGGTGAGCTGAACCTCAATAGCCTGAGACAACCGGCAGGAAAGCAGAAGGAGGAGCCTAGAGAGAATGAGGCTTGAAGCCCCATGGGGGAAAGTTCACCAGGCTAACTAAAGGAGAGAGGAGAAAAAAAAAAAAGGACCAGTACGGACAGGAGTTTCTCTCTCTCCGCTCACCTCTCAAAGGCAATTAAGACAAAGAGCAGACGCCATTTTGAACATACTTAAAAGCTGTGCGACCTCAGGGCTGCACCCGCCCTCAGCCAGCCAGAAAAACCTGACTCTGGGGTGAAATAACAGGAGACTAGGACCTAGTGAATGTGTGGAGCTAATGAACTGAGACTGTGAAAAAAGAGACGGTGGGTGAGAGAACTCACGGAGTTCACATGAGTACTCTCCAGAAACACTACAATTCGGTAATCTTGGCAACCCAGTGGGAGACTGCAGGAGAATTTGAGCCCACACTGAGGGCAGAAGAGATTCCCTGTGTGGTCCTTGGGAAAGAGCAGGTGAATGTTATACCCACAGTAGCCAGAGAACGAAAGCTGACTAGCTTCAATTCCACTTAGCTGTGCAGAATTACTTCCCTTCTGAATCGAGAGAGAGAGAGAGAGAGAGAGAGAGAGAGAGAGAGATTGAGATTTACCATACCTAACCTGGGAGTGTCACCTTTGGCACACCCTTAACCCTGAGGAACCAAACAGAGCTCTCAGGCCACACCCATCTCAAGCCTCTAAGGCTCCATCAAAAACAGTCCACTTAATACAGTCATAGTATAACAAGAAAAAAAACACCACAGCGAGGGAAGAAGAATCCAAAGAATACCTCCATAATGCCAAGCAACAAATGCAGAAACCGAGGAAACAAGAACAAGGAAGACATTATGATGCCCCAAATGAACAAGACACCCCAATTCAAGATTATGAAGATGATGAGACAGAAGAAATGCAAGAAGCGGATCTCAAAAAATTTATGATAAGAACATTTAGAAGTTTTCAAAAACAAATGCTTGAGCTACGGAAATCCTTACTGGACAGGATAGAAAATCTCTCTCATGAAAATGAAATCTTAAGGAGGAATCAAAATGAAACTCAGAAACTAGCAGAACAGGAAAGTATGATAGTGATGAGAAATCAAAATGAAATGAAGAACTCAATAGATCAAATGACAAACACATTAGAAAGCCTTAAAAACAGAGTCAGTGAAGCAGAAGAGAGAATATCAGACTTAGAAGACAGAGCACAGGAAAGTATACAGTCAAACCAAAGAAAAGAAGAGGAAATTAGAAATCTAAAAAATATTGTTGGGAAATACAGGATACTATTAAAAACCACAACATTCAGGTTCTAGGAGTTCCTGAAGGCATGGAGAGGGAGAAAGGATTAAAAGGCCTTTTTAGTGAGATACTAGCAGAGAACTTCCTGGGTTTGGAGGACAGAGACATCCTAGTACAGGAAGCTCATAGAACCCCTAGTAAACATGACCAAAAGAGATCCCCACCACGACACATTGTAATCAAACTCACCACAGTGAAACATAAAGAAAAGATCCTAAAATGTGCAAGAGAGAAACGTCAGATTACTCTCAGAGGATCTCCAATTAGACTCACAGCAAGTTTCCCATCAGAAACCCTACAGGCTAGAAGGGAATGGCGAGACATAGCACAGGTACTAAAAGAGAAAAACTGGCAGCCCAGAATATTATATCCTGCTAAGCTCTCATTTGTGAATGAAGGTGAAATAAAGACCTTTCATAGCAACCAGAAATTGAAAGAATTTGTTGCCTCTCGTCCAGCCCTGCAAAAGATGTTAAAAGATGTGCTACACACAGAAACACAGAAACGCAGTCATCAATATGAAAGAAGGTAAAGGAAGGAAACCTCACAGCAAAAGATCACAGGGAATTCAAAGCATATATTAGAACTTATCTTTGGCAAATGGCAGGGCAAAGTTACTACTCATCAAAAGTCACATTGAACGTTAATGGCCCCAACTGTCTAGTTAAAAGACACAGATTGGTGGATTGTGTTAAGGAACAAAACCCATCTATTTGCTGCTTACAAGAAACACATCTTTCCAACAAAGATGCATGCAGACTAAAAGTGAAAGGCTGGAAAAAGATATACCATGCCAACAGAAATGAAAAAAGAGTGGGCGTAGCCACCTTAATATCAAACAAAATAAACTTTAACACAAAAACTGTTAAGAGAGACAAAGAGGGGCACTATATAATGATTAAGGGATCAATTCAACAGGAAGATATAATGATTATCAAGGTATATGCACCTAATTATAGAGCACTGATTTATTTAAAAGATTTGTTAAGGGACTTAAAGGGAGACTTAGACTCCGATACAACAGTACTGGGGGACTTCAATACTCCACTCTCAGAAATAGACAGATCAACAGGACAGAAGATCAACAAGGATACTGTAGATTTAAATGACAATATAGCCCAAATGGATCTAACAGATATCTACAGAACTTTTCATCCTACACAGAAAGAATTTACATTCTTCTCAGCAGTACATGGAACCTTCTCTAGGATTGACCACATACTGGGCCAGAAAGCAAGTCTCAGCAAATTCAAAAGAATTAGATGCAGCTTCTCAGACCATAGGGGAATGAAGTTGGAAATTAGCAACTCAGGAATCTCTAGAGCATATGCAAACACATGGAGATTGAACAACATGCTCCTGAATGAACACTGGGTCATAGAAGAAATCAAAAGAGAAATCAAAGACTTTCTGGAAGTAAATGAGGATAACAGCAAAACATACCAAAACTTATGGGATACAGCAAAAGCAGTGTTAAGAGGAAAGTTTATACCAATAGGTGCCTACATCAAGAAACTGGAAAGGCACCAAATAAATGAGCTTTCAATGCATCTCAAGGATCTAGAGAAACTGCAGCAAACCAGACCCAAATCTAGTAGGAGAAGAGAAATAATTAAAATCAGAGAAGAAATCAACAGGATTGAATCCAAAAAAAAAAATTATAAAAAATCAGCCAAACGAGGAGCTGGTTTTTTTTAAAAAAATAAACAAAATTGACATCCCATTGGCCCAACTAACTAAAAAAAGAAGAGAAAAGACCCAAATCAATAAAATCAGAGATGAAAAAGGAAACGTAACAACAGACACCACAGAAATAAAAAGAATCATCAGAAATTACTACAAGGACTTGTATGCCAGCAAACAGGGAAATCTGTCAGAAATGGATAGATTCCTGGACATATGCAACCTACCTAAATTGAACCAGGAAGACATCAAAAACCTATACAGACCCATAACTGAGACAGAAATTGATATAGTAATAAAGGCCCTGCCAACAAAGAAAAGCCCAGGACCAGATGGATTCACTGTTGAATTCTACCAGACATTTAAAGAAGAACTAACTCCAATTCTTCTCAAACTATTCAGAACAATCGAAAAAGAGGGAATCCTCCCAAATTCTTTCTATGAAGCCAGCATCACCTTAATTCCAAAGCCGGAAAAAGGTGCAGCATTGAAAGAGAATTACAGACCAATATCCCTGATGAATATAGATGCAAAAATCCTCAATAAAATTCTCGCCAATAGAATGCAACAACACATCAGAAAGATCCACCCAGACCAAGTGGGATTTATCCCTGGTATGCAGGGATGTTTCAATGTTGGCAAAACAATCAATGTGATACACCACATTAACAGACTGCAGAAGAAAAACCATATGATTATCTCAATAGACACAGAGAAAGCATTTGATAAAATGCAACACCCTTTCATAATGAAAACTCTAAGCAAACTGGATATGGAAGGAAAATTCCTCAATACAATCAAAACAATTTATGAATAACCCACGACCAGCATCCTATTGAATGGGGAAAAGTTGGAAGCATTTCCACTGAGATATGGTACCAGACAAGGATGCTCACTTGTTGCCATTGATTTCTCAACAATGTTGCAGTGGATTCGTTTCTGAGAGGAGCAGCGTGGTGGAGGCAAGAGGCGTGGAGTCACCACACAGACCCCGGGAGTTGGGTGAAAGCAGGCTTGAGGCGAGCAGCCCACAGACTCTTTTATTACAGTTGGAACAACATTTTATATAGCCAAGACCAGCCAATCTGGTAAAGGGGCAGTCTATGCCCCAACTATTCACAGCCTGTTGCCAGGCAGGCTCTGTTGCCAGGTGGGTTTCAAAGCCATTCCTGAGTAACTGACATTCGCTTGCCAGTGGCCACCTTGGCATGGCTTCTCATTCCACCAGACCCACTCTCATGACTGCTATTCAATATAGTTCTGGAAGTTTTAGCCAGAGGTATTAGGCAAGAAAAAGAAATTAAAGGGATACAAATTGGTAAGGAAGAACTCAAACTATCCCTCTTTGCAGATGATATGATTCTTTACTTAGGGGATCCAAAGAACTCTACTAAGAGACTATTGGAACTCATAGAAGAGTTTGGCAAAGTAGCAGGATATAAAATCAATGCACAAAAATCAACAGCCTTTGTATACACAGGCAATGCCATGGTTGAGAAAGAACAGCTAAGATCAATCCCATTCACAATAGCTACAAAAACAATCAAATACCTTGGAATAAACTTAACCAAGGACGTTAAAGATCTCTATGATGAGAATTACAAAATCTTAAAGAAATAAATAGAAGAGGATACCAAAAAATGGAAAAATCTTCCATGCTCATGGATGGGATGAATCAATATCATCAAAATGTCCATTCTCCCAAAAGCAATTTATAGATTCAATGTGATATCAATCAAAATACCAAAGACATTCTTCTCAGATCCGGAAAACATGCTGCTGAAATTCATATGGAGACGCAGGAGACCTCGAATAGCTAAAGCAATCTTGTACAACAAAAACAAAGCCGGAGGCATCACAATACCAGATTTCAGGACATACTACAGGGCAGTTGTTATCACAACAGCATGGTACTGGTACAGAAACAGATGGATAGACCAATGGAACAGAATAGAAACACCAGAAATCAATCCAAACATCTACAGCCAACTTATATTTGATCAAGGATCCAAAACCAATCCCTGGAGTAAGGACAGTGTATTCAATAAATGGTGATGGGAAAATTGGATTTCCACGTGCAGAATCATGAAGCAAGACCCCTACCTTTCACCTTACACAAAAATCCACTCAACATGGATTAAAGACTTAAATCTACAACCTGACACCATAAAATTATTAGAGAACATTGGAGAAACCCTGCAAGATATTGGCACCAGCAAAATCTTCTTGGAAAAGACCCTGGATTCACAGGCAGTCAAAGCCAAAATTAACATTTGGGATTGCATCAAATTGAGAAGTTTCTGTACTTCAAAAGAAACAGTCAGGAGAGTGAAGAGGCAACTGACAGAATGGGAAAAAAATATTTGCAAACTACGCAACAGATAAAGGGTTAATTGTCGCTCCCCGTCTTCGTGGAGGAACGACACAGGACCCTGCGCTGTTCTTTTGTCTGCTCTGCCCTCCCTGGGTTTGCTGCTGGTTCTTCCCGGGTTGGCTGCCGTCCCTCCACCTCCGTGGAGGGGCGGGCCCCCTGCCACTTTCCCCACTTCCGCAGGGGAGCAGCACACCGCCAGCCGGCTCTCTCGGGGGCTGCACAGGTGTTCCTTCAGATAGATGTTCCTCTTAGATGTTCCTGGTGCATGTTGTCTCTCTCCTCCTTTATAGTCCTCTTCCACCAATCCCAACTCTGCTACCCACACGCCAAGTACGCTGCTCTCCTCCAATCAGGAGCAGCTCCTGCAGCTTGTCAAGTTGGTGAGAGGAAGCTGGGTAGAAGCTGTTGCCTCCTCTCCCAGCGCCATATTGTGGGAGAGCAGATGCATAGAATAAGTCTTAATTCCAGTAACTTAGTCTAGTCCGAGTTGCTCCCCACAGTTAATAACCAGAATCTACAAAGAGATCAAGAAACTCCATGACATCAAAACAAACAACCCACTTAAGAGATAGGCCAAGGACCTCAATAGACATTTTCAAAAGAGGAAATCCATATGGCCAACAGGCACATGAAAAAATGTTCAAGATCACTAGCAATCAGGGAAATGCAAATCAAAACCACAATGAGGTTTCACCTCAGCCCGGTTAGAATGGCTCACATTCAGAAATCTACCAACAATAGATGATGGCGAGGATGTGGGGAAAAAGGGACACTAACCCACTGTTGGTGGGAATGCGAACTGGTAAGGCCACTGTGGAAGTCAGTCTGGAGATTCCTCAGCAGCCTGAATATAACCCTACCATTCAACCCAGCCATCCCACTCCTTGGAATTTACCCAAAGGAAATTAAATTGGCAAACAAAAAAGCTGTCTGCACCTTAATGTTTATTGCAGCTCAATTCACAATAGCTAAGACCTGGAATCAACCCAAATGCCCATCAACAGTAGACTGGATAAAAAATTATGGGACATGTACTCTATAGAATACTATACAGCAGTCAAAAACAATGAAATCCTGTAATTTGCAACAAAATGGAAGACTCTGGAAAACATCATGCTGAGTGAAATAAGCCAGTCCCACAGGGACAAATATCGTATGTTCTCCCTGATTGGTGCCAACTAAGCAACCACAGAAAAGGAAACCTATTGAAGTGAAATGGACACTATGAGAAATGGTGACTTGATCAGCCCTTGTCCTGACTGTTGATGTACAATTTAATACTTTATCCCTTTTAGTATTTTTTTTGGTTGTTCTAGTTAATACTATTGGTTGAACTCTGTAACTAACAGACAATTATTCTTAGGTGTTTAAATTTAACTGAAAAGTGATCCCTGTTAAATATAAGAGTGGGAATAAGAGAGAGAGGAGATGTACAATCTGGGACATGCTCAATTGGACTTGCCCCAAATGGTGGAGTTAGAATTGTGCCAGGGGATTCCAATTCAATCCCATCAAGATTGCGTGTACCAATGCCATCTCACTAGTCCAAGTGATCAATTTCAGTTCACAATTGATCACACTGATAGGTCTGAGAGTCAAAGGGATCACACAAACAACACTAGTGTCTGCGAATACTAACTGATAGAATAAAAAAGGGAGAGAACGATCCAACATAGGAAGCAGGATACACAGCAGACTCATAGAATGGCAGATGTCCTAAACAGCACTCTGGCCTCAGAATCAGCCCTTAAGGCATTCGGATCTGGCTGAAGAGCCCATGAGAGTATTTCTGGCATGGAAAACCAAGACACTCTGGCAAAAAAAAAAAAAAAAACCTAAATGAGTGATCTTTGCAAGTGAGATCCCAGTATGAAGAACAGGCCATTAAAGAAGGAGGTACCTTTCTCTGAAGGGAGGAGAGAACTTCCACTTTGACTATGACCTTGTCTAAATAAGATCGAAGTTGGCAAACTCAAGAGGCTTCCACAGCCTTGGCAACTCATGACTAGAGCCTAGGGAGATCACTGACACCATAAACAAGATTGTCAAATTATTAACAACAGGAGTCACTGTGAACTTACTCCTCATGTGGGATCTTGGTCCTTAATGTGTTGTCCAATGTGCATTAATGCTATAACTAGTACTCAAACAGTATTTTACACTTTATGTTTTGTGTGGATGCAAACTGATGAAATCTTTACTTAATATATACTAAATCGACCTTCTGTATATAAAGATAATTGAAAATGAATCTTGATGTGAATGGAATGGGAGAGCGAGTGGGAGATGGGAGGGGTGTGGGTGGGAGGGAAGTTATGGGGAGGAAAAAGCCACTGTAATCCATAAACTGTACTTTGGCAATTTATATTTACAAAATAAAAGTTAAAAAAAAAGAAATTATATAATGGGATGGAGGAGTTCACTGTAGTGGCTCAGAAGGCTAAGCTACCTGGGACCCTGACACTGGAATCCTATCAGAGTACCAATTGAGTTCCAGCTGTTCCACATCTAATACAGTTCCCTCCTCATTCACCTGGGAGGAAGATGGAAGATGAGCCAAGTACTTGGGAATCTGCCACCCACATGGGAGACCTGAATGGAGTTCCAGGCTCCTGGCTTCAGCCTGGCCCAACCTGGCAATTGCAACCATTTGAGGAGTGAAATAGCAGATTGAAGATTTCTCTCTCTCTCTCTCTCGTGCTGCCTTTCAGATAAATAAAAATAAATTTGTAAATCAAACAGAATAGCATGGAGGGCTGATTGATATATTGTAAAAGTGGACCCAGGTGACCAGTCAAAAAATTGCTGAAATATCCAGATGAGAGATGATGAAAAGGCACGAGGAAACCGGTGGTTGACAAGGACCAATGTGAACAATTTCCCAGGTGAAATGGACTTAGAGATGGAGGGCAGTAGGTGAGGTAGAGACGACTCTGGTTTCTGGTTTGGATGACCAGACAGATGGTGGGGTTGTTGTTCTACGGAGAGAACATGGGGGCACAAACAGTTGGTGTGGAGTAGAAGAGAATGACTTCAGTTGGGATAAGTAGATTTTTAGGGTCTTAGGGCTTCTGTAGGTCAACTTGCAGCTTGGGGGTTTAGGCTGGAGATACACATGTGAGAGCTGCCAATCTAAAAATAGGGTCTCAGGCCACAGGAGTGGATGAGATCACCCAGAAACATGAAAAAGGAAGTACAAGGAAGTGAGCCAAGTGCAGAACCCTGGAGAACAAAAGTCAAGAGAGCCTGGAGGAAGGAGCTGGGGGGGCCCCAAGGGAGCCTCTGGCAAAGCCTTGTGGAAATATAATCTGGAAATCAGTATGCAGGCATTATTCCTCACCCTGCAAGGAGCACACTCACCCATGGCAGAGCAGCGTGGAGAGCTCAAGGTCTGGGAGAGAAATCCCAAAGTGACCCCAGACCTGCCTGCACCTGGCATCTCTCCTTCCAGCCCTTCAACTTTGTGTCCTGACAGATCCTGTGGCTTAGCTCAGGCTGCTATAACAGAACACCATGGGCTGGGTGGTTTGAACAACAGCCATCTTTATTTCTCAGGGTCCTAGGGGATGGGAAGTCCAAGACCAACACAGCAGGAGCTGAAGTCTTGCAGAGGACCTGGTTTCTGGTTCAGAGACAGCAGTCTTCTTGCTGCGTCTGCAGATGATGGAGAGAGGAAGCAAGCTCCCTCGGGACTCTTATAAGGACTCTAATCCCATTCAGCAGGGCTCCACCCCCATGACTTCATCTCATCCTAGGAACCTTCCAAGGACCTCACTTCCTAATACCATTGTGTTAGAGGGTAGGGTTTCAACGTGAGAACTGGGGAGCGATGCACAAGGATTCAACCCATAACATCCTTTTAAGCTCAAATCTGCCCGTGTGTTCCCCTTCCTAACCCTGTCCTTGTCTACTCCACCAGGCTAGTGTTTGGTGCCAGACTTAAGCTAGGGCTTCTGGTCACTTTGGTAAAGGGTGGCCTAGAACTCAGCTTTCCTCCCAATTCCAGAGAACTGGACCCTAAATGATCAGGCAAGCAGCAGAGCTTGAATCTTGGCTTTGGAAGTCATCGCTATAGAACCCAGAGCTAAGACCATGGATGAGATTGTCCAGGTGGAGTCTGAAAGGCGAGAGGAGAGGGACCAAGAGAAATCTGAGCTGTAATCTGCTTTCATGGGACTACGAGGGGATCAGGAGCCAGCAAGGGAGGTAAGTGAGATGTTTTGAGAAGATTAAGAAAGAAGCAAGAGAACGCAGTGATCTGGAAACTGCCGAAGGCAACTGTTAAGTGACTGACGGTGCTCTTGGTGCTGAAAGGTACTCTGAGAACTGTGGTGGTGGATTCAGCACACGGTAGTCACAGACAACTTGCCAAAGGGATAGCTGGGTCAGATGATGAGGCAGAACCCAAGGGGTCAAAAGCAAAGGCAGTGGAGGCAAAGGGAAAGCTCTTTCCAGAAATCTGATGATGGAAAATAATGAATGAATTCATTGTTAACCACCTACTCCATCCAAGGCACTGAAGAAGATCAAAACTGAAAACAAAAAGTTTCCAATGCTGTCCTAATACTAATCTAACTGAGGAGACGAGCTACTCATAAAAAGTTAACTGAAAATGCAAGATGTGAGCTTATCGGATATTTTCCGTACTCGGCCATGTTCTCATGCTACACTTCTAATTTCATCCACTCTCCTAGCTTCAAAGACCACCCGTGACATAGGCTCTGTATGCTAATGGTGACTCCCAAGCTGTCCCTGGAGTCCAGTCACCAGTTCCACAATTAAAAAAAAATTTAGTTTTCAAATTTAACAATTTTTAATATTTTGTTGCATTCACTTCTTGGGTAGACATATACATACACACATATGTATACATACATACATGTTTATTTTTCTTGAAGAAAACAGATTAATATGACAAAGTGAGGAATTCATGACAATGATTCTAACATGGGGAAAGAAGGATTTATTGTCATGTACATGATATGATTCAATGAAGCAATATTTATATACCAAAATGATATGACATCCATGTAATTTTTAGACTCTCTCTGTATTAACTTCCACAAATAAGAGAAAGTATGTGATATTTGTCTTCCTGGGTCTGGCTTATTTCACTTAGCATAATAATCTCCAGATGCATCCACTTGGTCTAAATGTCAGGATTGCATTCTTTATAATGGCTGAGTAATATTCCTTTATATATATATTGCACATTTTCTTTTTTATTAAGATTTATGTGTTAAGTTGAAAGGCAGAGTTACAGAGAGGTGGTGGTGGGGGGTCTTCCATCTGCTGGTTCTCTCCCCAAATGGCCACAACAGCCAGAGCTGGGCCAATCTGAAGCCAGGAGCTGGAGCTTCTTCCAGGTCTCTCATGCAGGTGCAGGGGCCCAAGGACTTGGGCCACCTTCTACTGCTTTTCCAGGTCATAGCAGAGAACTGGAATGGAAGTGGAGCAGCCATGACTCCAACCGACCCCATACAGGATGCTGGGACTGTAGGCAGTGCCTTTGTCTGCTACGCCACAGTGCCGGACCCCTGCACATTTTCTTTATCCAATCATCTGTACACTGGGGATTCCCATCACAATGGTCATTAGTCCCTAGGGATTCTATAATTGAGTGTAATCCCTCTGAGTAATGGTGCCAGAACACTTGACATCAAATTGGGGGCCAATTCATCAAAAACACTTATTATCTTAGCTCTAGAACTTTAAGGCAATGGTTTTCCAATCTGAGGAATGACTTTGATTTGGCCCCTAGAAAGCAAATGCAAAGGCCAAGTATGTATAAAACCCTTGTTCCTACTCCTTTGCTGTCCTTACTGGTTGTTTTTTTTTTTTTCCTGTGATACATTGCTCAGTTACTCTCTTCCTGCTAGAAGTGCAATTCTTGGGGAAAAGCTTGCTTATTCTCACTCCTCTGACCATAATTCTAGGCAAG
This sequence comes from Oryctolagus cuniculus, assembly GCF_051225735.1. Classification (NCBI taxonomy): domain Eukaryota; kingdom Metazoa; phylum Chordata; class Mammalia; order Lagomorpha; family Leporidae; genus Oryctolagus; species Oryctolagus cuniculus. The sequence goes on along the minus strand of NC_142880.1, from coordinate 64,133,047 downwards.
GCTTAGGACCAAACAGGAGCCAGGAACAAGGCCATACTCATCCTCACCCACGGAATCCATTCACTTTTCTGTAAGACATGGATGATCAGAACACCTCTGTGGAAGCCGAGAGGATGAAACAAGGCAGTGAGTGCAAGTTCTCCCATGCTGCCAACAACTGCTTATGGAGGTCCAGCGGGCAGCAGAGACTCTGTGCTGGGCAAAGCTGCCTGCCTGAGAGGTCTTTATGGAGAAGCGCGTAAATCGTTACAGCAACGCAGGCCCATGCTACAGCAGGAGTAAGCGGCAGTTCTAGTCTGTGGAAGCCCAGGACAGGCAACAGCCCTATGTGAAGAAATTCATGGTGGACTTGGTGGAGTAGCCATTGGTCACCTGCAGGCTCTCAGGGCAAGGGGAGGCTCAGAGGGTCTTCCAGGCCGAGAGAGAAAAGGACTCTGTGAATTGAGACAAGTTCAGAGTGTTCACAATGGCTGTTGCTAAGAATTCTGGGGGATGTGGCAAGGGCCGGACTGAAAGTGTGCCTCAAAATACAAGGCTGTTCAGGGCTGGGCGCTTCGCCTAGTGGTTAGGACGGCCATGTCCCACATCAGAATACCTGGGTTCAACGCCAAGCTCCAGCTCTGGCTCCTGACTCCAGCTTCCTGCTAAGGTGCACCCTGGGAGGCAGCGATGATGGTTCCTGCCGCTCACGTGGGAGACCTGGACTGAGCTCCTGTCTCCCAGCTTGTGCCCATCTCAGTCCCAGCCTCTGCAGGTATTTGGCAAATGAACCAGCAGATGGGAATTTTCTCTGCTTCTCAAAAAATAAAGTTCAAGGGTGTTCACATTGTATCCTGAAGTCAATAAGAAGCCAGCTATGAACCCTGAAGTCCCTGCCCTGATAAGCTCTCTCTTTTAAAGGATTTATTTATTTATTTGAAAGGCAGGGTTACAGAGAAGCAGAGGTAGAGAGAGAGAGAGAGGTCTTCCATCTACTAGTTCACTCCTCAGATGGCCACAACAACTGGGCTGGAGCTGCGCCAGTCCAAAGCCAGGAGCTTCTTCCAGGTCTCCCACATGGGTGCAGGGGCCCAGGGACTTGGGCCATCTTCCACTGCTTCCCCAGGCCGCGACTCAAACGGGCGCCCATATGGGATGCCGGCACTGCAGGTGACTGCTTTACCTGCTCTGCTACAGTGTCACCTCCCCTCCCCACCATGAACTCTTTGCAAGATCCCATTGTGTGAGTCCTGGATGCAGCTGGGAAAAGTGGATGAGTCTAGAGTCTAATCAGACCAGCGTCCTCAGCCTGTGTGCTCACTCGCACCCCGCTAAGGAGCCTTTTGGGTAATTTTTTTCTCAACTGCCCTGTGGTTCCCCATGAAATGTTCCTATCATAGACTCACTGGCTGTCTCTGCATTATGTGTGCAGCTTGAAGATGAGTGTTTACCTCTGGGGAGTAACAGCAGGAGAACAGAAGACTGAGATCTGACAAGAGCCTGCGTGGTCCCTCCCCGCCCATTGCCACACTCAGTCCCCAACCTGTCATTTATCAGCATCCCAGCTGGAGCCCCTCTTCCTCTCAACAGTGCATTTGTGGCTGGATGGTACTTTGTCCAAGGCTTCCCCGTGCATTGAAGGATGCAGGGCAGCAGCCCTGGCCTGTGCCCTCAGCTGCCAGTAGCATCCTCCACCCTCAGCTGTGACAGCCAGAAACGTCTCTGGACATTGCCACTGGTTGCGTGCTGCAGGCTCGGGCTCTCTTCCTCCGGCAGGGCCGTGTTGGCAACTCTGACGACTCGCTGCTCCTCCTAGGAAAGAGGCGCTACTGGGCTGGAGGGAGGCTGGGAGGGGAGAGCTTGCCCCTTGTCTTGTAAGCATCCCCCTACCCTGGCTGCTGCCACGTCTCTTCCTTGTGCCACGGGGAACTCGCCAGCCCCTGAGCTGATCATCTCATTACAACTAATCCTGTTTACGGCCTTTCTCTTGGCAGAAGCTTCTTGTCAGCCCCTGGCCTGGCTGCTCCATTGTTCCTGGGGACTGTGGCCTGGCTGTGCACAAGCTGTCATTGATAGGGTTTATCCTGTTTACGGGCCGTCTGCAGAAGGACCTCATCAAATACTTCCATTCCTTCCTTCAGTAAATGACTCCCTTTGATCTGAGCAAGGCAAAATAGTGCTTATCAGAAGCGGGGCTTCCTCTAGCTGATGGTGGGGACATCCTGTCCCAGAAAAGCCTCCCCAAAATAACACTTTCTGAATATTTCAGAATATTTTCAGGTTTCTCTTTTTTTATAGGCTTTTTTTTTTTCTGGCACGAAATCTCTTGTGGCCAGCCAGGAAAGGGGCTGATTTTAGGTTTTGAAGCCCTATGTTGTAACAGCGAGTTGAACAGGCACCGCCCCACACCAGCAAGGGACAGGGCTGATGATAATATAAACACTTGGGAGCAGAACAATATACAAGATTAGGGCTGGGCAGGTGAAATCCCTTTCTGTATTGTCAATTTGAAAGGACAAGTTATCTAACAAGGTGAAAAAGAGGTCATGGGTGTTAGTCATCAGAATAACAGTGAGGGAAGCAAGTTCAATTATGCAAATGAATATGAAGTGGGATTTTATATTTTCTGAGCTTTTAAGACACTACCAGTGGTCTCAAAATATGGTGCCCAGTACTGCCACAGTACCTGGGAACCCCGTTAGAAATGTGAAATTTTCAGACCCCCACCCCAGATCCAGACCTGGGAATCCGAGGGGGTGGGATCCAAGAATCTACACAGATGCTACCGAGCCATCCAGGTGATTCTATTGCACAGTGAAGTTTGGGAACCGACTGATCTGCTTTGGGAATCTTCCAAGTTCAGTGTACAGAAGCGCTAAGCACTTAGGAAGTAGAGAATATGCAGATTCCAGGCCCCTATCCATAAGACCCAGATGGACTTGGCAGAAGGCACAGCCGGGGAGGTCTTCGTGGTTAGCAAGAATCCCCCCATGAGTTGGGGGCAGGTGGTCCAAGGCCCAGGCTCAGGGAAGCGCTGGCCGACGTGCACAGCACTGGCAGGAATTTTCCACATCGCTTTCTGCCTGTTCTGAAGGCCCCTTCCTAGCTAGCAGTGAGCCGGTGTGGCCACTCAGCCGCCCTCGCCGTCATCCCGTGCCGCAGACGGCTAAGATTACCTACTGCGGCAGGTGCTCCTTTTCAGGACTACTCCAATACTAGAAGGGTCCTTTCACGCTGCCATCTGAAGCGCATTACCGGCTCCGACCCCGGGCCGGGCTCACACTCCTGGCCAGGAAGCAAGAGCTCTTTATCCCATTACAAGTTCCTTGAACCATCATCCAAGACAAGCTTGGTTTTCCCAGGAGTTTTGTTTTGCACAGCTGATGCATTCCAGTCATTGCTGGGATGTGTTTCCCTTCTCTCCTTTCCCTCCCGCCCCTGCACTGTGCCCTCAGGGCATATATAGCCGTCCACTGTGGACTGGCCCCACAGTGGCCACACCACATCCCCTGCAAGGTGTCGGCCCTTCGCCCTGAAGAACCTCTCTCAGCCAGCACACCAGCCGCTGCCACTCACCATCGCCTTTGAGGTAGAGTACCACCGGGCTTTGCATCTTTTCTGCCTGGCTGTATGTGCTGTGTCTCTTTAGACTTCTTCCCATCCCACTTCAAGTCCAATTCTGACGGCCTCCCAGGGCTCTGACCTTGGCTCTTCACTCTTGGTCCTCACTCTCATGTGGTTTCCTCAGGTTTTTTCTTTCTTAACCATACTCTGTCTCCCATCAGTCCTTGGCCCTGTAGACATGGTTCTCCTTTGTCATCTACATGTAGTAGACATGATCCTCCTTTGTCATCAGTCACTACAACCTCTCCAGCCCTGCCAGGAGTCCCACAGAAGTAATGGATGGAGCCCCAGCAAGGCCACTATGTATGGTTGCGTGGTTTGTGCACTGCACAGACACCTGAGAAGGGGGGCAAAGGAGATGAAAATCTAGTCGCTTCTTAGCAAGATGAGTGACAGTGTGCAGTGGGCACCTGGAGAAAGGTCCACTGCTTTATCTTCATTACGTGACAAATATGATTCAGATATTTGCATTTGAAACATAAAATTGCATTAAATTATCTGCTAACAATAGATTAGTATATTTTAGTATCGTGTCATTATTGATGCAAAAATGAAGAATGTTAGCCTGAAAATATTTTATGGGAAATAGTTCAACCAGTTCCTTTTGTATTTTTAATTAATATACTTTATTTCTTAGAGTAGTTTTAGGTTTACCAAAAACTGGAGCAGAAAGTTCAGGGTTCTGTATACTCCTGCCCAGCCTCTTCCAGCCCAGTTTCCTCTGTCACTAACGCCTTGCAGGGGGACAGGGCTTGTGTTGCAGCTGATGGCAGAGTATTAGGAGCGGAAGCCTATGGAAGACAGTAGGGCTCACTCTTTTTGTTGTACATCCAATGGGTTTTGACAGATGTTATGATGACATATGTCACTGGTACAAGGTCATACAGAGTAGTTTCACAGTCCTAAAATTCTGTGTTCCACCTGCCCATCCCTTTCTCCGCCCCTCCCCTCCCTAGGCCCTGGCCAGCACTGCACTGGTTGAAGGAAGGCATACTTTTTCTTTGCACGGACCAGCCAAAACCAGAGGGCTGCTTCTGCCCAGAAGGACACCTTTTTTTTTCAAATCTGCACAAAACGTTTATAGCAGGTAGCTGACACCTTGAGGACAAGCTCTGACCTGATTCAGAATCTTTCCCGGGCTCACTTCACTGCAACCATTCTCTCTTGCTTCTCCTTCAATAGAGGATCCATTTCTCAGAAAGTGTTTCTGTCTTAGTCTGTTTGAGCTCTCTGATAAATACCATAGACTGGGTCTCTGGAAGAACAGACACTGATTGTCCTCACTCTAGGGCCAGCGCTTCTCAGCTCAGGGCAGCAGGCAGATGCAGTGTCTGTGGGGCTCCCTCCCTGATGCTCAGCTGGCTGTCATCTCGCTGTGTCCTCACGTGCCAGAGGGAAGAGCAAATTCTCTAGGTTCTCTCTCAAAGGAGCAATAATTCTACTCATGAGGGCTCCACCCTCATGACCTAATCAATTCCTAAGGTCCCACCTGCTAATATCATCATAGGGAGGCAGCGGCAGGGGGTGGGGAGGGATGGGAATTCAACATAGAACTTGGAGATACACCAATGTTCAGTGGGCGGCAAGTACCTATGCACCCCTCCCATCCATCACCCATCCACCATCCATCCATCTCTCCATCCGTCTACCCATCCATCTCCTCTCCTACTCAGATGCCTCTTTTATGTCAATGCTGTCCCAAAGAACTTTCTTGGATGATACAAATGTTCTACATCCATGCAAACCAATGGAATAGCCACAGGCTACATGTGGCTCATGTAACAGAGGACCTCAACTCTTAAATTGTATTTCACTTTAAAGATTTGGGTTTAAATCTTCCCATGTGGCAAGTTACTAGCATATTGGAGTGCACAGGTTTAAGATTTTCCCTGCAACAGATCCTCCATTCTGATCGAATCTATAAACTTTCCCCTCACCTTCATTCTTTTCTTTCCAAAGTGATGGGATATCACTTTTTCCTTTTAAAAGAATTTTTAGGAATTTATGTTTATTTTAATTGAGACAGAGAGAGAAGAGAGATCTTCTATCTACTAGTTTACTCCCTGAATGCCTGCAATAGCCAAGGCTGGACCAGGCTGATGCCAGGAGCCTAGAATTCAACCCCGTTTTCCTACATGGTTGACAGGGACCCAACTCCATGGTTTTCATCTGCTGCCACCTGTGGTGTGCACTAGCGAGGAGTTGGATCAGAAGTGGAGTAGTTGGGACTTGACTTCCACTCTCCAGCATGGGACCTGGGTAACCCTAGCTGGGTCCTAGCAGCAGCACCACATGCCTGCCCCTTCCTTCCTGCCATCTTCCCCTTCCCGCCTGTCTTCCCTGACTAGCTGGAAAAGAAAGAGTGCCTCCTGATACCACTGTTGAAACAGTGCCCATGTCTGTTATATTTATGACCATCAAATCTGCATGTATACCGCTCTTTCGTATGACATTACTGTGTCTAGTGAAATTCCTTTAATTTGTGGAGCTATTCAGTGTTGTTTGCCTATGTGTTTTTTAGGTTTTCCTCTGTTGAAATTATTCTGTTTGAAACTCTGATCTTCCAGAAAAGAGAGTAGAATAGTATAATCAGTGCTTCATTTAGCACCAACTCCAAGGCCACCCTGGGCTAATGCTTGCCCTTGTGGATGATTGTGGCACTGCACTTAAGGTATGAAAAGGGCAGAAGAGAGAACACTAACAGCCTCACCAGAAACTGAGAGTTTCAGTCCAGTAGTCAGCATGGAGAGGAGTTCGGGAGCCACGCTGTGGTCCTCAGGAAGTGGGAGTCAGTGCCACCGGCAAGCCCTTGACATTGGCCACATCACTTCCTCTCTCGGCAACTGAGCTTTCTCCTTGACCGGACACCCAGTGCAGATCAGACGTCCCTGTCTAGGGTGCCTCTCAGATTTCAATGTTCCTCACGTCAAGCATAGAAATACAAGGAACACTGCAGCAAGCTGTTGTCACAGACTATTTCGCATACCCACCTCCAACACCCCACCTAGCAATGTTTGTGATGAAAACAACCGCCCTGAGGGCAAGACTAAAATAATATTTTAAGAAGCAACAAAACTCATTTGAGAGTGAGTCACGTAGCCTGGCTATAGTGGCTACCCTGACCACAAAACTTTGAGAACAGTCTATATGGTATCCTTCAAACACGGGCACAAAAGCTTTGATTTCCAGTGCTTTGAACAGAAATAAACATGGTCATTAAGCTAAATTCTACACTCCACAAAACAGATGAGCAGTTAAAGTCTAACTTCAGGTCCAAAGCTCAAGTGTGGACTCCCTGGCTGAACATCTCTTGCCCGCATGCTCATATGTGTGGTCAGTGAAACGCCCAGCCTCTGTTATATAAGTAGGAGGAAATCTTAGCGAATAAAAAAAAAAAAAAAGCATGCATTGTGCTGAAGAAAACTCAGTGCTCTGAAACTCTGAATGTGCACACAGTCGCCACTTAGCCTTCCCAGCAAAATGATCTGTAATGGCAACAAAATGTGGCATGGCCCAGGGTGAGTTAATTGATTCATAATTTGGGAGGCTCCTAGTAGATTATCCTCAGCCAAGTGCCTAAATAATTACCTTTTCTCTCCTTAAATGTTGCTTCTGGGTCCCAGTCTAGTTGTTGTAAAGATTAAATAAAACTAGAGCAGGTCCCTAGATACTGTCCTGGGGCTGCAGAGTCTTGGCACCATTACAGTTATACATTTCTTTCCATCACTGTTTGGCTCTGTCTCTCTTGGCTGGGCTGTAAGGCCAGAAGGACAGGAGTTATGTCAATGTTTGCTCAGCACTGCATCCCTGCCTCTTCTACAGTCCAGCATGTAGTAGCAAGTCCCCCAAAATCTCTGAATGGAACGTGTAAGCCTTTGCCATCACTGGTGTCAAGCCCCTGGGGTTGGACCCTATGACCCTGGATAAGTCGCTTTCCTGGCTATGCCTTAGTTCCCTTCTCTGTAAAAGGAGGGCAGTAGGACCAGTGACGTGGCACAGAGGATTAAGCCGCCAGCTGCAATGCCAGTATCCCATATGGGCTCCAGTTAGCGTCCTAGCTGCTCCACTGCCTATCCTGCTCCCTCCTAATGAACCTGGGAAAGTAGAAGAAGATGGCCCAAGTCCTTGGGCCCCTGCACCCACATGGGAGACCCAGATGGAGTTCTAGGCTCCAGGCTTTGTCCTGGCTCAGCCCCAGCCATTGCTGCCACTGGGGGAGCAAACCAGTGGATGGAAGCTAATTCTCTCTCTTGCTCTCTCTCCTCTTTTTGTAACTCTGCCTTTCAAACAAATAAAATAAATTGCTTTAAAAGGAAGATAATAATGGTATCCATCTGATTGAATAGTTGTGAGAATTTAATGTGACAACACTTGCAAAGAGCTCAGAACACAGGTACGTGGTGATGGCTCAGTAAATGTTAATCAATTTTGGCCGGTGCCACGGCTCACTAGGCTAATCCTCCGCCTAGCGGTGCCGGCACACCGGGTTCTAGTCCCGGTTGGGGTGCCGGATTCTGTCCCGGTTGCCCCTCTTCCAGGCCAGCTCTCTGCTGTGGCCAGGGAGTGCAGTGGAGGATGGCCCAGGTGCTTGGGCCCTGCACCCCATGTGAGACCAGGAAAAGCACCTGGCTCCTGGCTCCTGCCATCGGATCAGCGCAGTGTGCCGGCCACAGCGCGCCGGCCGCGGCAGCCATTGGAGGGTGAACCAACGGCAAAAGGAAGACTTTTCTCTCTGTCTCTCTCTCTCACTGTCCACTCTGCCTGTTAAAAAAAAAAAATGTTAATCAATTTTAACGATGATGATGTGGGGGTGGGCATTTCATAAACACCCCATAAATGAAAGTGCTTCTGCTAATTTATTTTCCCTTTGAAGCATTAGTTCTTTTTTTTTTTTTTTTTTACAGGCAGAGTTAGACAGAGAGAAAGGTCTTCCTTCCCTTGGTTCACCCCCCAAATAGCCGCTACGGTCAGAGCTATGCCGATCCGAAGCCAGGAGCCAGGTGCTTCCTCCTGGTCTCCCATGCGAGTGCAGGGCCCAAGCACTTGGGCCATCCTCCACTGCCTTCCTGGGCCACAGCAGAGAGCTGGCCTGGAAGAGGAGCAACTGGGACAGAATCCGGTGCCCAGCCGGGACTAGAACCCAGGGTGCTGGCGCCGCAGGCAGAGGATTAGCCAAGTGAGCCGTGGCACTGGCCTGAAGCATTAGACTTTCAGCTACATAATAACAGGAGCATGGCATCACCTTGTTCTGGGACCAGAGGAGAATGGCAGTGCTCTTTTTTAAAAAAAATTGTTAAAGTTTTATTTATTTTCATTTTATTTAAAAGAGAGCAAGAGCGAGAGCAAGAGAGCGAGCTGGAGAGAGATCTTCCATCCACTGGTTTAACTCCCCAAATGCCTGCAACAGCCAGGACTGGGCCAGGCCAAAG